>NW_027099857.1:50526-77624 GCF_031753505.1 Anomalospiza imberbis | reverse complement strand
AAACCCAACGGAAACCCCCCCCCCAATCCCGGGCACCCACCCAAAATCGGGGGGAAGCCGCGGGGTGGGGGTTCTCCCCCCCCCCCCCCAACCCGACCCCCCCCGCGGGTGTCCCCTTGGCGCTGTCCCCAAGGGGGGGGGGGAGGGGGGGGGGGGACACACGCGCGACACCCGACACCCCCCCCCGCCCCCCTCCCAAATGCGGGGGGGGGTCCCTCAGGTGGGTTCCCCCCAGTGCCGAGACACAATTGGGGTTCCCCTTGTTGGGGGGGTGGGGCAGGGACCCCCCCCACACCGTGGGTTGGGGGGTGGGGGTGCCCCCCGCGTCCCCCAACCCCCCCCCGGTAACTCGAGCCCCTCCCCCCCCGTTCCCGGTGTTGGTTTTGGCTCCCGGAGCTTTTCCATGACATCGGCCCCCCCCCCCGCCCCCTCACCTCCCCCGGCCGGGCCACCCGGGGGACCCCTGGGGACAGGAAGGGACAAGAGGGGACAGGGGGGACAGTGCCACCCCCCCAAAGAGAGGGAGGGTCCTGACCCCCCTCCCCTGTGACGCCCTGGGGGGGCTTTTTCCTCTGCCCGGCTGGTGGGACCCCCCCCTATGAGTGTGGGGACCCCCTTGGGGTGACAGGTGACACCCTCATGGTGACGGAGACACCCCTGCGGTGACAGCGACACCCCCACAGTGACGGTGACACCCTCATGGTGACAGTGACACCCCCACAGTGACGGTGACACCCTCATGGTGACGGTGACACCCCCACAGTGACAGCGACACCCCCGGGGTGACAGTGACCCCCCCATGGTCACGGTGACACCCCTGTGGTGACAGTGACACCCCTGGGGTGACGGTGACACCCTCATGGTGACGGTGACACCCCCACAGTGACGGTGACACCCCTGTGGTGACAGTGACACCCTCATGGTGACAGTGACACCCTCCTGGTGACAGTGACACCCCCACAGTGATGGTGACACCCTCAGGGTGACAGTGACACCCTCATGGTGATGGTGACACCCCCACATTGATGGTGACACCCTCAGGGTGACAGTGACACCCTCATTGTGATGGTGACACCCCCACGATGATGGTGACACCCTCAGGGTGACAGTGGCACCCCTGGGGTGACAATGACACCCCCACAGTGATGGTGACACCCTCCTGGTGATGGTGACATCCCCATGGTGACAGTGACACCCCCATTGTGATGGTGACACCCCCACAGTGACAGTGACACCCTCCTGGTGACAGTAATGCTGCTGTGTCCCAGGGGACCCCCCCATGGCCGCGGTGACCTCATGGTGACCACAGTGACTCCCCAGTGACCACAGTGACCCCTCAATGACCATAGTGACCCCCTGGTGACCACAGTGACCCCCGAATGACCACAATGCCACTCTGATGACCACAGTGACCCCCTGGTGACCACAGTGACCCCCTGGTGACCACAGTGCCCCCTCAATGACCACAGTGACCCCCTGGTGACCACAGTGACCCCCTGATGACCGCAATGCCACTCTGATGACCACAGTGACCCCCTGGTGACCACAGTGACCCCCTGATGACCGCAATGCCACCCCGATGACCACAATGACCCCCTGGTGACCACAGTGACCCCTCAATGACCACAGTGACCCCCTGGTGACCACAGTGACCCCTCAATGACCACAGTGACCCCCTGGTGACCACGGTGACCCCTGAATGACCACAATGCCACTCTGATGACCACAGTGACCCCCTGGTGACCACAGTGACCCCTCAATGACCACAGTGACCCCCGAATGACCGCAATGCCACCCCGATGACCACAGTGACCCCCTGGTGACCACAGTGACCCCTCAATGACCACAGTGACCCCCTGGTGACCACAGTGACCCCCGAATGACCGCAATGCCACCCCGATGACCACAGTGACCCCTCAATGACCACAGTGACCCCCTGGTGACCGCAATGCCACCCCGATGACCACAGTGACCCCCTGGTGACCACAGTGACCCCTCAATGACCACAGTGACCCCCTGGTGACCACAGTGACCCCTGAATGACCACAATGCCACTCTGATGACCACAGTGACCCCCTGGTGACCACAGTGACCCCTCAATGACCACAGTGACCCCCGAATGACCGCAATGCCACCCCGATGACCACAGTGACCCCTTGGTGACCACAGTGACCCCCTGATGACCGCAATGCCACCCCGATGACCACAGTGACCCCCCGATGACCACAGTGACCCCCTGGTGACCACAGTGACCCCCTGATGACCGCAATGCCACCCCGATGACCACAGTGACCCCCTGGTGACCACAGTGACCCCCGAATGACCGCAATGCCACCCCGATGACCACAGTGACCCCCCGATGACCACAGTGACCCCCTGGTGACCACAGTGACCCCCGAATGACCGCAATGCCACCCCGATGACCACATCCCCCCCCCACCCCCAGTGACCCCGCTGACCCCCCCCCGCGCCCCCCCCCGCCGTGCCCCCCCCGCCCGCCCGGTGCCCGGTGCCCGCCGCCCCCCCCCCGCGCCGACGATGCCGGTGGCCACGGTGACGCCGGTGCTGGCCGTGACCTCCGCGCCCACGGTAATGGCCCTGGCCCGGGGCTGGCGGGGGGGCGGGGGTGGCACCGGGGGGGGGGTCCCCTGCCCGCCGGGGGGGTCCCCGTGCCCACGCGGGGGGGTCCCCGCAGGCCGGCCGCGAGTACTCGCCCGCGGCCACCACGTCCGAGAACGGCGGCGGGAAGAGGAAGCAGAAGGAGAAGGAGCTGGACGAGCTCAAGAAGGAGGTGAACCTGGTGAGTGGGGACAGGGACAGCCAGGGGACACAGAGGGGACAGGGGACAGCCAGGGGACAGCCAGGGGACAGGGGGACAGAGCAGGGACAGGGGGACAGAGTGGTGACAGGGGGACAGGGAACAGCCAGGGGACACAGAGGGGACAGGGGACAGCCAGGGGACAGCCAGGGGACAGCCAGGGGACAGGGGGACAGAGCAGGGACAGGGGGACAGGGGACAGCCAGGGGACAGGGGGATAGAGCAGGGACAGGGGGACAGGGGACAGCCAGGGGACAGCCAGGGGACAGGGGGACAGATCAGGGACAGGGGGACAGGAGACAGCCAGGGGACACAGAGGGGAGAGGGGGACAGAGCAGGGACAGGGGGACAGGGGACAGCCAGGGGACAGCCAGGGGACAGGGGGACAGATCAGGGACAGGGGGACAGGAGACAGCCAGGGGACACAGAGGGGAGAGGGGGACAGAGCAGGGACAGGGGGACAGGGGACAGCCAGGGGACAGGGGGACAGAGCAGGGACAGGGGGACAGGGGACAGCCAGGGGACACAGAGGGGAGAGGGGGACAGAGCAGGGACAGGGGGACAGGGGACAGAGCGGTGACAGGGGGACAGGGGACAGTGAGAGGACAGGGGGACAGGGGTCAGCCAGGGGTCAGCCAGGGGACAGCCAGAGGACACGGGACAGAGAGGGGATAGTGAGGGGACATGGGACAGAGAGGGGACAGGGGACGGCCAGAGGACAGCCAGGGACAGCAACAGGGACAGGGGACAGCGAGGGGACACAGGACATGGGAACAGCAAGAGAGACAGGGGACATGAGGGACATGAGGGACACTGAGACCATGGGGACATGGGGGACATGAGGGACATAGGGGACAGTGACAGGGACAGGGGACATGGGGGACACAGGGGACACTGGGACCATGGGGACATGGGGGACACAGGGATGGTGGCCATGTCATTGCATTCATGGGGACACGAGTGATGTGGGTGACATGGGTGACATGGGTGACATGAGTGACATGGGTGACACAGTGACATAGGACTCCGGGGACAGCTGGCTGTGTCATCCCATCCAGAGGGACGTGGGTGACATGGGGACATGCCAGCCTGCTGGGGTGACTGGGGTCATGGGGACAGCTGTCCCACGTCACCCAGCTGAGGTGACACAGTGGTGTGGGTGACGTGGGCGATGTGGGACTCTGGGGACAGCTGGCATGCCACCCCAGCCAGAGGGACATGGGTGACAGGGGCACAGCTGGCCCTCCACCCTGGCTGGGGTGACACGGGTGACAGGGGTGGCATTTGTCCCTCAGGATGACCACAAACTGTCCCTGGATGAGCTGGGCAGGAAGTACCAGGTGGACCTGTCCCGGGTGAGATGTCCCTGTGTCCTGGTGTCCCCGTGTCCCCGTGTCCTCATGTCCCCCTGTCCCACCCTCAGTGCCACCCCCATCCTCCTGTCCCTGTGGGTGACCCCTGGCCATACCCCCTGTCCTCAATGTCCCCTGCCCACACCCCTCATCCCCCCCACGTCCCGGGGTGTCCCTGGTGTCACCGTGTCCCCCCCCGGGGTGTCCTTGGTGTCACCGTGTCCCAGGTGTCACCGTGTCCCTGCTGTCGCTGTGTCCCCTCCATGCCCCTAGCTGTCCCAGGTGTCCCTGTGTCCCTGGTGTCCCCATGTCCCCGGTGTCCCCGTGTCCCCGTGTCCCAGGTGTTCCCGTGTCCCCGGTGTCCCTGTGTCCCCCTGGCTGTCCCCGGTGTCCCTGTGTCCCCATTGTCCCCGTGTCCTGGTGTCACCGTGCCCCCGGTGTCCCCCCGGCTGTCCCCGGTGTCCCTGGTGTCACCATGTCCCCATGTCCCTGTGTCCCCTGTGTCACAGTATCCTGCTGTCCCGTGTCCCCGGTGTCACCATATCCTGGTGTCACCTTGTCCCCAGTGTCTCCGGTGTCCCCGTGTCCCCATGTCCCTGGTATCCCCATATCCCGGTGTCCCCGTGTCCCCATGTCCCTGGTGTCACCGTATCCTAGTGTCTCAGTGTCCCCGTGTCCCTGGTGTCCCCATATCCCGGTGTCCCCGTGTCCCCATGTCCCTGGTGTCACCATATCCCGGTGTCCCCGTGTCCCCATGTCCCTGGTGTCACCGTATCCTAGTGTCTCAGTGTCCCCGTGTCCCTGGTATCCCCATATCCCGGTGTCTCAGTGTCCCCGTGTCCCTGGTGTCCCCATATCCCGGTGTCTCAGTGTCCCCGTGTCCCTGGTGTCCCCGTATCCCGGAGTCCCCGTGTCCCCGTGTCCCTGGTGTCCCCATATCCCGGGGTCTCAGTGTCCCCGTGTCCCCGGTGTCACAGTATCCCGGTGTCTCAGTGTCCCCGTGTCCCTGGTGTCCCCATATCCTGGTGTCCCCGTGTCCCCGTGTCCCTGGTGTCCCCATATCCTGGTGTCCTCGTGTCCCCGGTGTCCCCATATCCCAGTGTCTCAGTGTCCCCGTGTCCCTGGTGTCACCGTATCCCGGTGTCCTCGTGTCCCCGTGTCCCTGGTGTCACCATATCCCGGTGTCCTCGTGTCCCCGTGTCCCTGGTGTCACCGTATCCCGGTGTCTCAGTGTCCCCGTGTCCCTGGTGTCACCGTATCCCGGTGTCCTCGTGTCCCCGTGTCCCTGGTGTCACCGTATCCCGGTGTCTCAGTGTCCCCGTGTCCCTGGTGTCCCCATATCCCGGTGTCTCAGTGTCCCCGTGTCCCCGGTGTCCCCATATCCCGGTGTCTCAGTGTCCCCGTGTCCCCGGTGTCACAGTATCCCGGTGTCCCCGTGTCCCCGCAGGGCCTGACGAACGCGCGCGCTGCCGAGATCCTGGTGCAGGACGGCCCCAACGCGCTGACGCCGCCGCCCACGACCCCCGAGTGGGTGAAGTTCTGCCGGCAGCTCTTCGGGGGCTTCTCCATCCTGCTCTGGATCGGGGCCATCCTCTGCTTCCTGGCCTACGGCATCCAGGCCGCCATGGAGGACGAGCCCTCCAACGACAACGTGAGGGGACACGGGGACACGGGGACACCGGGGACACCGGGGGCACCGGGGGCATGGGGGGCATGGGGACACTGGGGACATGGGAGGCACGGTGGGCACGGGGGGCACCGGGGTTATGGAGACACTGGGGACATGGGAGGCACGGCGGGCAGGGGGGACACTGGGGACATGGGGGGCACCGGGGGTATGGAAGGTATGGGGACACTGGGGACATGGGGGGCACTGGGGGTATGGGGGGTATGGGGACACTGGGGACACGGGGTCATGGGGGGCACAGGGGGGTCCAGGGATTGCAGGGGGCATGAGGGGTATGGGGTGCACCGGGGGTATGGGGACACTGGGGACACTGGGGACACAAGGGACATGGGGGCACGGGGGGCACTGAGGGTATGGGGACACAGGGGGTATGGGGGACACGGCGGGCATCGGGGGCACAGGGGGTTTGGGGACAGGGACATTGTTGGGGACAGGGACATCATGGTGGGACATGGGGGTGGCATGGGGACAGGGACATGGTGGGGACAGGGGCATGGTGGTGGCACGAGGGGCATAGCAGTGAGGGGGGACAGGAGCGCAGTGGGGACACGGGGGACCCTGGGGGGGCTCTGGGATCATGGGGACAGGCGCCACGGGGACACTGGCACTGGGGACACTGGCACTGGGGGTGGCACACACCGGTGGCCCCTTGTCCCCTCCCCGCCCCGTGCCAGCTCCTGGGGGGCCCAGCTGTGGGTGTGGGGGGATGTCAAAGCACCGAGGGTGTCCCCTCCCTGTCACCCCACCCTGGGGGTCCCTGGGGGGGTCCCACGGTGCTCCCCAGGTGCTGAGGTGCCCCCCACCCCGGTGCCAGCTGTACCTGGGGGTGGTCCTGGCGGCCGTCGTCATCGTCACCGGCTGCTTCTCCTACTACCAAGAGGCCAAGAGCTCCAAGATCATGGACTCCTTCAAGAACATGGTGCCCCAGGTGGGCAGCGGGGGCACGGCCGGGGGGGTCCCGGGGGGACGGGCACCCCCTGAGGTGCCCGCTGCCCCCCCAGCAAGCGCTGGTGATCCGCGAGGGCGAGAAGATCCAGATCAACGCCGAGAACGTCGTGGTCGGGGACCTGGTGGAGGTGAAGGGCGGCGACAGGGTGCCCGCGGACATGAGGATCATCTCCTCCCACGGCTGCAAGGTGGGCACTGGGGGGGCACGGGGGGCACTGGGGGCATTGGGGACACTGGGGACACTGGGGACATTGGGCAGCGACAGGGTGCCCCATGGGCACATGAGGATCATCTCCTCCCACGGCTGCAAGGTGGGCACGGGGGGACATCCAACCCCACCCAACCCAACCCTACCCAATCCCACTCAATCCCCCCACAACCCCAAACCGCCCCCAACCCCCCATACCCCAAAACCTCCCAACTCCCCGTACCCCAATCCCCCCAATCCCCCCATAACCCCAATCCCACCCATCTCCACCAAATCCCCCCTGTACCCCAATCCCCCCCATAACCCCAAACCCCCCCAATCCCCCCACAACCCCAAACCCCCCAATCCCAATCCCAACCCCAATCCCCCCCATAACCCCAAACCCCCCCAAGCCCCTGTACCCCAAACCCCCCCAATCCCCCCACAACCCCAAACCCCCCAATCCCAATCCCAACCCCAATCCCCCCCATAACCCCAAACCCCCCCAAGCCCCCGTACCCCAAATCCCCTGAATCCCCCCACAACCCCAAACCCCCCAATCCCCCCATAAGCCAAATCCCACCAAACTCCACCAAATCCCCCCTTAACCCCAATCCCCCCAATCCCCCTCCATAACCCCAAACCCCCCCATGCCCCCCATACCCCAACTCCCCCTGAATCCCCCCCATCACCCCAAACTCCCCCAATCCCCCCAATCTGCCCACAACCCCAAACCCCCCAATTCCCCCTGAATCCCCCCATAACCCCAATCCCCCCATAACCCCAAACCCCTCCAATCCCCCCCAATCCCCCCACAACCCCAATCCCCCCATAACCCCAAACCCCTCCAATCCCCCCCAATACCCCCACAACCCCAATCCCCCCCAATCCCCCATACCCCAAATACCCCCCATACCCCCAATCCCCTCGTACCCCAATCCCCCCAAATCCCCCCAAGGTGGACAACTCCTCGCTGACGGGCGAGTCGGAGCCGCAGACGCGCTCGCCGGAGTTCACGCACGAGAACCCCCTGGAGACGCGCAACATCTGCTTCTTCTCCACCAACTGCGTCGAAGGTGGGCCCCCGCCGCCCGCCGTGTCCCCAGGCCCCGTGCCACCTCCGCGCCACCTCCACGTCACCTCCGTGCCACCGCAGGGACCGCGCGGGGCATCGTCATCTCCACCGGGGACCGGACGGTGATGGGCCGCATTGCCTCGCTGGCCTCGGGGCTGGAGGTGGGCCGGACGCCGATCGCCATGGAGATCGAGCACTTCATCCGCCTCATCACCGGCGTGGCCGTCTTCCTCGGCCTCTCCTTCTTCATCCTCTCCCTCATCCTCGGCTACACCTGGCTCGAGGCCGTCATCTTCCTCATCGGCATCATCGTGGCCAACGTGCCCGAGGGGCTGCTGGCCACCGTCACGGTGAGGGGCTGGGAGCACTGGGAGGGCACTGGGAGGGCACTGGGAGCACTGGAAGCACTGGGAGGGCACTGGGAGCACTGGGAGGGCACTGGGAGGGCAATAGACGCATTCCTGTGGGGCTCCACCATCATCTTCCTCATGAGCATCATTGTGGCTAGCGTGCCTATGGGGCTGCTGGCCACTGTCATGGTGAGGGGCTGGAAGCACTGGGAGGGCACTGGGAGCACTGGGAGCACACTGGGAGCACCGGGAAGGCACTGGGAGGGAAATCTGGGGCACCGGGAGCACTCTCAGGAGGGCTCCACCATCATCTTCCTCATGAGCATCATTGTGGCTAGTGTGCCCGAGGGGCTGCTGGCCACCGTAATGGTGAGAGGGGGCACTGGGAGTACTGGGAGGGCACTGGGAAGCAACTGGGAGGGCACTGGGAGGGCAATAGAGGCATTACTGGGGGGCTCCACCATCATCTTCCTCATGGGCTTCATCGTGGCTAGCGTGCCCGAGGGGCTGCTGGCCACCGTCATGGTGGGAGGGGGCTCTGGAAGGGGGATGGGGGCACTGGGATCATTTTGGGGTGCTGGGGAGGGTCCCCAGACCCCATAACGGGGGTCCCAGCCCTGTGACACCCCGGGGTGCCCCCCAGGTGTGCCTGGCCCCGATGACCAGCTGATCGCAACAGGGTACTGAGGGCACCCTGAGGGCACACTGTGGGGGCTCTGGGGCCACTTTTGGGGTCGGGGGGGTCCCCAGACCCCAGAGCGGGTCTCCCACTCCCTGTCCCACCCCCGTGACACCCCGGGGTGCCCCCCAGGTGTGCCTGGCCCCGATGACCAGGTGATCACAACGGGGTGTTGAGGGCACCATGAGGGTGGGGGTTCTGGTGCCACTTTTGGGGTCGGGGGTGGTCTGTGCACCCCATAGCGGGGGTCCCACCCCTGTGACACCCCGGGGTGCCCCCCAGGTGTGCCTGACCCTGACTGCCAAGCGCATGGCGCGGAAGAACTGCCTGGTGAAGAACCTGGAGGCCGTGGAGACGCTGGGCTCCACCTCCACCATCTGCTCGGACAAGACGGGCACGCTGACCCAGAACCGCATGACCGTGGCCCACATGTGGTTCGACAACCAGATCCACGAGGCCGACACCACCGAGGACCAGTCGGGTGCGTGGGGGGCACCCCCAAATCCCCAGTGCCCCCAGCACCCCAATCCCCTGGAACCCCAATGCTCTGGGACCTCGGTACCCAAACCCCCGGCACCTCAATCCCCTGGAACCCAAATCCCCCAAAACCCTGATCCCCTGGAACCCCAACCCCCTGAAACCCCGATCCCCCAAAACCCCAACTCCCCGGGACCTCAGTACCCAAACCCCCTGGCACTCTAATCCCCCAGAACCCTGATCCCCCAAATCCCCAAATCCCTGGAACCCCAATCCCCCAAAACCCTGATCCCATGGAACCCCCAGTGGGTGGCACTGGTGACATTGGGGTGGTCAGTGGGTGACACTGGGGTGGTCAGTGGGTGACACTGGGGTGGCCAGTGGGTGACACCGAGATGGTCAGTGGGTGACACCGAGATGGTCAGTGGGTGACACTGGGGTGGTCAGTGGGTGACACCAATGGGTGGCACTGGTGACATTGGGGTGGTCAGTGGGTGACACTGGGGTGGCCAGTGGGTGACACTGGGGTGGTCAGTGGGTGACACTGAGGTGGTCAGTGGGTGACACCAATGGGTGGCACTGGTGACACCAGGGTGGTCAGTGGCTGACACTGGGATGGTCAGTGGGTGACACTGGGGTGGTCAGTGGTCAGCCCTGGTGACACCAGAATGGTCAGTGGGTGACACCAGGGTGGCCAGTGGCTGACACTGGGATGATCAGTGGGTGACACCAGGGTGGCCAGTGGTCAGCCCTGGTGACACTGGGATGGTCAATGGGTGGCACCAGGATGGTCAATGGGTGGCACCAATGGGTGGCACTGGTGACACCCTGCTGGCCAGTGGGTGACACCAGGTGGTCAGTGGGTGACAGCGGTGACACCCTGGTGGCCAGCAGGGTGACACCAGGGTGGCCAGTGGGTGACACCGAGATGGTCAGTGGGTGACACTGGGGTGGCCAGTGGGTGACACTGAGGTGGTCAGTGGGTGACACCAATGGTGGCACTGGTGACATTGGGGTGGTCAGTGGGTGACACTGGGGTGCTCAGTGGGTTACTCCAGGTCACCCTGGGTGGCACCAGGGTGGTCAATGGTCAGCCCTGGTGACACCAAGGTGGTCAGTGGGTGACACCAGGTGGCCAGTGGGTGACACCAAGGTGGTCAGTGGGTGACACCGGCCGTGCCCTGACCGCGCCCCGTGTCCCCAGGTGCCACCTTCGACAAGCGCTCGCCCACGTGGGCGGCCCTGGCGCGCATCGCGGGGCTCTGCAACCGCGCCGTGTTCAAGCCGGGCCAGGAGAACGTCTCCATCTCCAAGGTCGGGGGGGTCCCCGGGAGCCGGGGGAGGGGACGGGGCCCCCGCGCCCCGGCGGCAGCGGTGACAGCGGTGTCCCCCCGCAGCGGGACACGGCCGGCGACGCGTCCGAGTCGGCGCTGCTCAAGTGCATCCAGCTGTCGTGCGGCTCCGTCAGGAGGATGCGGGAGCGCAACCCCAAAGTCACCGAGATCCCCTTCAACTCCACCAACAAGTACCAGGTGCTGCGGGCACTGGGGGCACTGGGGGCACGGGGATGGGGCACTGGGAGCACTGGGGGCACTGGGGGCACTGGGATGGGGCACTGGGAGCACTGGGGGCACGGGGATGGGGCACTGGGAGCACTGGGGGCACTGGGGGCACGGGGATGGGGCACTGGGAGCACTGGGGGCACGGGGATGGGGCACTGGGATGGGGAACTGGGATGGGGCACTGGGGGCACTGGGAGATGGCACTGAGAGAGGGCACTGGGGCACTGGGGGCACTGGGGGCAATGGCATGGGGCACTGGGGGCACTGGAGGCACTGGGACAAGGAACTGGGATGAGGAACTGGGGATATTGGGGGCACTGGGAGGGGGCACTGGGATGGGGCACTGGGAGCACTGGGGGCACTGGGAGGGGGCACTGGGGGCACTGGGAGCACCGGGCAGTGTTTGGGTGACCCCATGCTGACCCCAGTGGGTGACACTGGTGATGCTGGGCGGGGTGTGGGTGAACCTGGGGTGCCTCTGGGTGACACTGGTGACAGCGGGCAGTGCATGGGTGACCCTGGGTGGCTCTGGGTGACCCTGGGGTGGCTCTGGGTGGCTCTGGGTGACCCTGGGGTGGCTCTGGGTGACACCAGGCAGTGCATGGGTGACCCTGGGGTGACCCTGGGTGGCTCTGGGTGACCCTGGGGTGGCTCTGGGTGACACCAGGCAGTGCATGGGTGACCCTGGGTAGCTCTGGGTGACCCTGGGGTGGCTCTGGGTGACACCAGGCAGTGCATGGGTGACCCTGGGGTGGCTCTGGGTGACCCTGGGGTGGCTCTGGGTGACTCCAGGCAGTGCATGGGTGACCCTGGGGTGACCCTGGGTGGCTCTGGGTGACCCTGGGGTGGCTCTGGGTGACACCAGGCAGTGCATGGGTGACCCTGGGTGGCTCTGGGTGACCCTGGGGTGGCTCTGGGTGAAACTGGCGACACCAGAACGGTCAGTGGGTGACCCTCGGTGGCTCTGGGTGACACTGGTGACAGCGGGCAGTGCGTGGGTGACCCTGGGGTGGCTCTGGGTGACACCGGGCAGTGCGTGGGTGACCCCACGCTGACCCCGCTGTCCCCTGTCCGTGTCCAGCTGTCCATCCACGAGCGCGAGGAGGACCCCCAGGGCTACCTGCTGGTGATGAAGGGAGCCCCCGAGCGCATCCTGGACCGCTGCTCCCGCATCCTCCTGCAGGGCCAGGAGCAGCCCCTGGACCAGGAGATGCGCGAGGCCTTCCAGAACGCCTACCTGGAGCTGGGGGGCCTCGGGGAGAGGGTCCTGGGTACGCCCGGGGGGGTCCTGAGGGGATTTGGTGGGGCCCGGGGTTGCTGGAAGGGGATCCAGAGGAGATTTGGAGGAGAAAAGCCTGGATGAGAATGTGGAGGAACCTTGCAGAGTCCCTACCTGGAGCTGGGGGGGCTCGGGGAGAGGGTCCTGGGTACACCTGGGGGGTCCTTAGGGAATTTGGGGGGGCCCGGGGGGGTTCTGAGGGGTCCTGAGGGGGATTTGGGGGGGCCCGGGGTTGCTGGAAGGGGATCCAGAGGAGATTTGGAGGAGAAAAGCCTGGATGAGAATGTGGAGGAACCTTCCAGAGCCCCTACCTGGAGCTGAGGGGGCTCGGGGCTTGGGTCCTGGGTATGCCCGGGAGGGTCCTGAGGGGATTTGGGGGGGCCCGGGGGCGTTCTGGGGGGTCCTGAGGGGATTTGGGGGGGCCCGGGGTTGCTGGAAGGGGATCCAGAGGAGATTTGGAGGAGAAAAGCCTGGATGAGAATGTGGAGGAACCTTCCAGAGCCCCTACCTGGAGCTGGGGGGGCTCGGGGAGAGGGTCCTGGGTACACCTGGGGGGTCCTGGGGGGTCCCGAGTGCATCTGGGGGGACCCGGTGGTGCCCAGCATTCTGTCACCTGTACCTGCCCCCGGACACATCCTGGGGGTCCGTGTGGGGTCCCTCATGGGTTCCTGGGGGTGTTTTGGGGGGTTTTTGGGGTCTCACCATCCCCACAATGTCCCCAGGGTTCTGTCACCTGTACAGACACTCCTGGGGGTGTTTTTGGGGTCTTTGGGGTCTCACCATCCCCACTCCAGTCCCCAGCATTCTGTCACCTGTACCTGTCCCCGGACAAATCCTGGGGGTCCCTGTGGGGTCCCTCATGCGTTCCTGGGGGTGTTTTTGCGGTTTTTGGGGTCTCACGGTCCCCACTCTGGTCCCCAGGGTTCTGTCACCTGTACCTGCCCCTGGAGAAGTTCCTGGGGGTATTTTTGGGGTCTCACCGTCCCCCACAATGTCCCCAGGGTTCTGTCACCTGTACAGACACTCCTGGGGGTGTTTTGGGGGGTTTTTGGGGTCTCACCATCCCCACAAAGTCCTCAGAGTTCTGTCACCTGTACCTTCCCCCGGACAAGTTCCTGGGGGTGTTTTTGGGGTCTCACCATCCCCCACAATGTCCCCAGGGTTCTGTCACCTGTACAGACACTCCTGGGGGTGTTTTTGGGGTCTTTGGGGTCTCACCATCCCCACTCCAGTCCCCAGCGTTCTGTCACCTGTACCTGCCCCCGGACAAATCCTGGGGGTCCGTGTGGGGTCCCTCATGGGTTCTTGGGGATGTTTTTGCGGTTTTTGGGGTCTCACGGTCCCCACTCCGGTCCCCAGGGTTCTGTCACCTGTACCTGCCCCCGGACAAGTTCCTGGGGGTGTTTTTGGGGTCTCACCGTCCCCCCACAATGTCCCCAGGGTTCTGTCACCTGTACAGACACTCCTGGGGGTGTTTTTGGGGTCTTTGGGGTCTCACCATCCCCACAATGTCCCCAGGGTTCTGTCACCTGTACCTGCCCCCGGACAAATCCTGGGGGTCCCTGTGGGGTCCCTCATGGGTTCCTGGGGGTGTTTTTGCGGTTTTTGGGGTCTCACGGTCCCCACTCCGGTCCCCAGGGTTCTGTCACCTGTACAGACACTCCTGGGGGTGTTC
The DNA here is from genome assembly GCF_031753505.1 of Anomalospiza imberbis. NCBI lineage: Eukaryota > Metazoa > Chordata > Aves > Passeriformes > Viduidae > Anomalospiza > Anomalospiza imberbis. The sequence continues at coordinate 63,535 of NW_027099857.1, read as the reverse complement.
TGGGGGGTCTTTGGGGTCTCACCATCCCCACAATGTCCCCAGGGTTCTGTCACCTGTACCTGCCCCCGGACAAGTTCCCCCGCGGGTTCCGTTTCGACGCGGACGAGGTGAATTTCCCCACCAGCGACCTTTGCTTCGTGGGGCTCATGTCCATGATCGACCCCCCCCGCGCCGCCGTGCCCGACGCCGTGGGCAAGTGCCGGAGCGCCGGCATCAAGGTGGGACCCCAAAACCCCCCTGAGCCTGCCCGGGACCCCAAAACCCCAGCACGGGACCCCAAAACCCCCCTAAGCCTCCCCAGGACCCCAAAACCTCCACCCGGGACCCCAAAACTCCCCCTGAGTCCACCTGGACCCCAAGACACCCACCTGGAACCCGAAATTTCCCCTGAGCCTGCCTGGGACCTCAAAAGCCCCACCCAGACCCCAAAACCCACCCTGAGCCCGCCCAGACCCCAAAATCCCCACCTAGGACCCCAAAACTCCCCCTGAGCCCACCTGGACCCCAAGACCCCCACCTGGAACCCCAAATTTCCCCTGAGCCTGCCTGGGACCTCAAAAGCCCCACCCAGACCCCAAAACCCACCCTGAGCCCGCCCAGACCCCAAAATCCCCACCTAGGACCCCAAAACTCCCCCTGAGCCCACCTGGACCCCAAGACCCCCACCTGGAACCCCAAATTTCCCCTGAGCCTGCCTGGGACCTCAAAAACCCCACCCAGACCCCAAAACCCACCCTGAGCCCGCCCAGACCCCAAAATCCCCACCTGGGACCCCAAAACTCCCCCTGAGTCCACCTGGACCCCAAGACCCCCGCCTGGGACCCCAAAATCCCCCTGAGCCCCATTTCCCCTTGTCCCCCCATTCTGGGGTGCCCCCAGGTGTCCCCAGCTGCTCCCAGCTGTCCCCAGGTGTCCCCCAGGTGTCCCCAGATGTCCCCAGGTGCTGACGGTGCCCCCCAGGTGATCATGGTGACCGGGGACCACCCGATCACGGCCAAGGCCATCGCCAAGGGCGTCGGGATCATCTCCGAGGGCAACGAGACCGTGGAGGACATCGCAGCGCGCCTCAACATCCCCGTCAGCCAGGTGAACCCCAGGTGAGCCAGGGGAACCCCAGGTGAGCCCCGGGTGAACCCCAGGTGAGCCAGGGGAACCCCAGGGGAACCCCAGGTGAGCCCCAGGTGAATCAGAGGAACCCCAGAGGAACCCCAGAAGAACCCCAGGTGAGCCCCAGATGAGGCAGAAGAACCCCAGGTGAGATAGGACAACCCCAGGTAAGCCCCAGGTGAACCAGAGGAACCCCAGGGGAACCCCAGAGGAACCCCAGAAGAACCCCAGGTGAGCCCCAGGTGAACCAGAGGAACCCCAGGGGAACCCCAGGGGAACCCCAGAGGAACCCCAGAAGAACCCCAGGTGAGCCCCGGGTGAACCAGAGGAACCCCAGGGGAACCCCAGGGGAACCCCAGAGGAACCCCAGAAGAACCCCAGGTGAACCCCAGATGAGGCAGAAGAACCCCAGGTGAGATAGGAGAACCCCCGGTGAGCCCCAGGTGAGCCAGGTAGGGGAAGTTGAGGGGATTTGGGGGTCCCGGGGGGTCTTCTGTGGAATTTTGGTGTGCTGGAGCAGATTCTGGGGTTCTGACCTCCCAGTGACCCCCCCCAAGGTGTGTTTGGTGCATGGGTCACACCTGAAGGACACGATGGGGATTTGGGATTTGGGATGGGGTCCCAGGAGATTTTCCCAGGACTTTTGGGGTGCCGATTTTGGGGTGCCGAATTTGGGGCGCTGATTTTGGGGCACTGACCCCCTGTGACCCCCAGAGAGGCCAAGGCGTGTTTGGTGCTCGGGTCACACCTGAAGGACACGATGGGGATTTGGGATTTGGGATTTGGGATTTGGGATTTGGGATGGGGTCCCAGGGGGTTTTCCCAGGACTTTTGGGGTGCCGATTTTGGGGCGCTGATCCCGCCGTGACCCCCAGGGAGGCCAAAGCGTGCGTGGTGCACGGCTCGGACCTCAAGGACATGAGCTCGGAGCAGCTGGACGAGATCCTGCGCAACCACACCGAGATCGTCTTCGCCCGCACGTCCCCCCAGCAGAAGCTGATCATCGTCGAGGGCTGCCAGAGACAGGTGACACTGCCCTGTCCCTGTCACCTGTGTCACCGGCGTCACCGGCGTCACCTGTCCCCTTAGCCCCTCATCCCAATGTCCCCAAAGCCCTCAATACCTGCAATGACCCCAGTGTCCCCAAAGTCTCCAATGTCCACAACATCCCCAGTGTCCCCAGTGTCCCCAATGTCCCCAGTGTCCCCAAAGCCACCAATGTCCCCAATCCCCAATGTCCCCAGTATCCCGTGTTCCCCATATTCCCAATGTCCCCAATGTCCCCAGGTGTCCCCAGTGTCCCCAAAGCCACCGATGTCCACAACATCCCCAACGACCCCAATATCCCGTGTTCCCCATATTCCCAATGTCCCCAGTGTCCCCAGGTGTCCCCAATGTCCCCAATACCTCCAAAGTCCCCAGTATCCCCAAAGCCACCAATGTCCCCAGCATCCCCAGTGTCCCCAATGTCTCCAGTGTCCCCAAAGCTCCTCAGTGTCCCCAGCATCTCCAGGGTTCCCCATATTCCCAATGTCCCCAATATGGCCCCAACATCGCCAATGTCCCCAGAACGCCCAATGTCCCCAGTGTCCCCAAAGCCACCAATGTTCCCAGTATCCCCAATGTCCCCAGTGTCCCCAAAGCCACCAACGTTCCCAGTATCCTCTCAATACCCCAATGTCCCCAATGTCCCCAGTGTCCCCAGTGTCCCCAATGTCCCCAATATCCCGTGTTCCCCATATTCCCAATGGCCCCAATGTCCCCAATGACCCCAGTGTCCCCCGTGTCCCCAGTGTCCCCAATGTCCCCAATATGCTGTGTTCCCCATATTCCCAATGTCCTCAATACCCCCGATGTCCCCAATGTTCCCAGTGTCCCCAAAGCCCTCAGTGTCCCCAATGCCCCCAGTGTCCCCAATGTCCCCAAAATCCCCAACATCCCCAGGGCGCCATCGTGGCGGTGACGGGTGACGGCGTCAACGACTCGCCGGCGCTGAAGAAGGCGGACATCGGGATCGCCATGGGCATCGCCGGCTCGGACGTGTCCAAGCAGGCGGCCGACATGATCCTGCTGGACGACAACTTCGCCTCCATCGTCACCGGCGTCGAGGAAGGTCGGGGACAGGCACAGGGGTTTGGGGACATCGGGGACATGGCGGGTATTGGGGGAACTGGGGGCATTAGGGATATCGGGGGTATTGGGGACATCGGGGACACTCGGGGCATTTGGGGTATTGGGAGTATTGGGGGCGTTGGGGACATTTGGGATATTGGGAGTAGTGGGGGTATTTGGAGCATCGGGGACATTGGGGACTTTGGGGATTCTAGGGATATTAGGGACATTGGGGACATTGGGGACTTTGGGGATAATTGGAGCATTGGGGACATTGGGGATATTTGGGACATTGGGGACACTGTGGGTATTTGGGATTTTGGGGTACGGGGGACACAGGGGATGTTGGGGACTTTGGGGTCATTGGGGACATTGGGTACTTTGGGGATATCTGGGACATTGGGGACATTGGGGATGTTTGGGGACATTGTGGGTGTTTGGGATATTGGGGGTATTGGGAACATTGGGGACATTTGGGACATTGGAGGAATTGGGAATTTGGGACATTTGTGGGTATTTGGGATACGGGGGACACCTGGGGACACTGGGGACGTAGTGGGTGTTTGGGATATTGGGACACTGGGGACATTTGGGACATTGGAGGAATTGGGAATTGGGGACATTTGTGGGTATTTGGGATATTGGGGACATTGGGGACATTGGGGTCATTGGGAGCACTGGGGACACTGGGGACATTTAGGGACATTTGGGGACATGTGGGGCCGCCGCTGTCCCCTGGCAGGCCGCCTGATCTTCGACAACCTGAAGAAGTCGATCGCCTACACCCTGACCAGCAACATCCCCGAGATCACCCCGTTCCTGCTCTTCATCATCGCCAACATCCCGCTGCCGCTGGGCACCGTCACCATCCTCTGCATCGACCTGGGCACCGACATGGTGAGGGGCACCCCAAATCCACCTGGGAACCCCAAATCCATCCCAAATCCATCCCAAATCCATCCCAAATCCATCCCAAATCCAACCCAAATCCAACCCAAGTCCATCCCAAATCCACCCCAAATCCCGCTGCCGCTGGGCACCGTCACCATCCTCTGCATCGACCTGGGCACCGACATGGTGAGGGGCACCCCAAATCCACCTGGGAACCCCAAATCCATCCCAAATCCAACCCAAATCCATCCCAAATCCCGCTGCCGCTGGGCACCGTCACCATCCTCTGCATCGACCTGGGCACCGACATGGTGAGGGGCACCCCAAATCCACCTGGGAACCCCAAATCCATCCCAAATCCATCCCAAATCCAACCCAAATCCAACCCAAGTCCATCCCAAATCCACCCAGGGACCCCAAATCCATCCCAGAGATCCCAAATCCAACCCAAATCTTCCCAGGGACCCCAGATCCACCCAGGTACCCCAACCATGACCCCAAATCCATCCCAAATCCAACCATGACCTCAAATCCATCCCAAATTCTCCTGGGGATCCCAAGTCCACCCAGGGACCCCAAATCCAACCAGGGACCCCAAATCCATCCCAAATTTTCCTGGGGATCTCAAATCCACCCAGGGACCCGAAATCCTCCTGTCCCTGGGCACTGCCACCATCCCATGACGTGTGACACCGGGTGACACCGGGTGACACTGGGTGACGCCGGGTGACACTGGGTGACACTGGGTGACACCGGGTGACACTGGGTGACACCGGGTGCCACCGCTGTCCCCTCAGGTCCCTGCCATCTCGCTGGCCTACGAGGCGGCCGAGAGCGACATCATGAAACGGCAACCGCGGAACCCCCGCAGCGACAAACTAGTCAACGAGCGGCTCATCAGCATGGCCTACGGCCAGATCGGTCAGTGGTCACTCGGGGTCACTCTGGGTCACTCAGGGGTCACTCAGGGGTCACTCGGGGTCACTCGGGGTCACTCTGGGTCACTCGGGGTCACTCTGGGTCACTCAGTGGTCACTCTGGGTCACTCTGGGTCACTCAGGGGTCACTCGGGGTCACTCAGGGGTCACTCGGGGTCACTCAGGGGTCACTTGGGGTCACTCTGGGTCACTCTGGGGTCACTCGGGGTCACTCAGGGGTCACTCAGGGGTCACTCATCAGCATGGCCTACAGCCAGATCGGTCAGTGAGGGGTCCCAAGGTGATCCCAAATCCCGTAACTCTGATCCCAATCCCAATCCCATGGCTCGGATCCTGATCCCAATCCCAATCCCACGATTCCAATCCCGATCCCAATCCTCATCCCATGGCTCTGATCCCAATCCCAATCCCAATCCCATGGCTCTGATCCCAATCCCATGGCTCTGATCCCAATCCCGAGCCCGATCCCAATCCCATGATCCTGATCCCGATCCCAATCCTGATCCCATGGCTCTGATCCCAATCCCGAGCCCGATCCCAATCCCATGATCCTGATCCCGATTCCGATCCTGATCCCATGGCTCTGATCCAATCCTGATCCTGATCCCGATCCCATGGCTCTGATCCCAGTCCCATGACTCTGATCCCAATCCCGATCCCGATCCCAATCCCATGATCCTGATCCCGATTCCGATCCTGATCCCATGGCTCTGATCCGATCCTGATCCTGATCCTGATCCCATGGCTCTGATCCGATCCTGATCCCGATCCCGATCCCATGGCTCTGATCCCGATTCCGATCTTGATCCCGATCCCATGGCTCTGATCCCGATCCCGATCCCGCAGGGATGATCCAGGCTCTGGGCGGGTTCTTCACCTACTTCGTGATCCTGGCGGAGAACGGGTTCCTGCCGGAACGCTGCTCGGGATCCGCCTGGCCTGGGACGACCGCTCCAAGAACGACCTGGAGGATTCCTACGGACAGGAGTGGGTGAGGGGACCCTAAAACCGACCCTACACACGGGTTACACACTGGTTACACACTGATTACACACCAGTTACACACCGGTTACACACCAGTTACACACCGGTTACACACCAGTTACACACCCACAACAGCCCTGGGACAACCGCTCCAAGAACGACCTGGAGGATTCTGACAGACAGAGTGGGTGAGGGACCCTACACTGACTCTACACACGGGTTACACACCGGTTACACACAGTTACACACCTACTTCCATCCCATTTCCACCCCATTAATGCCCAATTCCCACCCCATTTCCTCGTTTATTTCCTCCCTGTTTCTCCCGTTCACTCCCGGTTTCCCATTCAATCCCGTTTCCCCGCTTTCCCCGGTTGTTCACTCCCAGTTTCCTCCCGGTTTCCCCAGTTGCTCACTCCCGGTTTCCCCCCCGGTTTCCCCCATTGTTCCTCTCTGGTTTCCCCGTTGTTCACTCCGGTTTCCCATTTCCCCCGTTCACTCCCGGTTTACCCCCCGGTTTCCCCCATTGTTCACTCCGGATCCCCAGTTGCTCCATCCGGTTCCCCCTGGTCTCCTCGTTTTCTGCCCCCGGTTTCCCGGTTTCTCACTCTGGTCCCCCCGGTTTCCCAGTTTCTCACTCCAGTTCCTCTTACTTTGCCGGTTTCCCACTCCGGTCCCCCCGATTTCCCGGTTTCCCCGTTGTTCCCCCTCGTTGCCCGGTTTCTCACTCCGGTTTTCTCAGTTTCCCGGTTTCTCACTCGGTCCCCCCCGGTTTCCCCCGTTGTTCTCCCCCGGTTTCCCGGTTTCTCACTCTGGTTCCCCTCGGTTCTCCCCGTTGTTCCCCCGGGTTTCCCCGTTGTTCTCCCCAGTTTCCCGGTTTCCTCACTCCGGTTCCTCTTGGTTTCCCAGTTTCTCACTTCCGGTTCCCCCCCCAGTTTCCCCGTTGTTCTCCCCGGTTTCCCGGTTTCTCACTCCGGTTCCTCTTGGTTTCCCAGTTTCTCACTCTGGTCCCCCCCGGTTTCCCCGTTGTTCTCCCCTGGTTTCCCGGTTTCTCACTCCAGTTCCTCGTGGTTTCCCAGTTTCTCACTCTGGTTCCCCCCGGTTTCCCCGTTGTTCTCCCCCGGTTTCCCAGTTTCTCACTCCGGTTCCCCCCAGTTTCCCCGTTGTTCTCCCCAGTTTCCCGGTTTCTCACTCCGGTTCCTCTTGGTTTCCCGGTTTCTCACTCTGGTCCCCCCGGTTTCCCCATTGTTCTCCCCGGTTTCCCGGTTTCTCACTCCGTTCCTCTTGGTTTCCGCGTTTCTCACTCCAGTCCCCCCCCCGTTTCCCGGTTTCTCACTCCGGTTCCCCCGGTTTCCCCGTTGTTCTCCCCCCGGTTTCCCGGTTTCTCACTCCAGTTCCCCCAGTTTCCCTCGGTCCCCCCTAGTTTCCTGGTTTCTCACTCCGGTTCCCCCCCGGTTTCCCCGTTGTTCTCCCCGGTTTCCCAGTTTCTCACTCTGGTCCCCCCCAGTTTCCCCGTTGTTCTCCCCAGTTTCCCGGTTTTCTCACTCCGGTTCCTCTTGGTTTCCCGGTTTCTCACTCTGGTCCCCCCCAGTTTCCCGTTGTTCTCCCCGGTTTCCCGGTTTCTCACTCCAGTTCCCCCCGGTTTCCCCGTTGTTCTCCCCGGTTTCCCGGTTTCTCACTCCGGTTCCTCTTGGTTTCCCGGTTTCTCACTCCGGTTCCGTTGCCAGACGTACGAGCAGCGGAAGGTGGTGGAGTTCACGTGCCACACGGCGTTCTTCGCCAGCATCGTCGTGGTGCAGTGGGCGGATCTCATCATCTGCAAGACCCGCCGCAACTCCGTCTTCCAGCAGGGCATGAAGTGCGACAGAGCGCCCCAAAATCACCCCAAATCACCCCCAAAATCCCATCTACAAAAACCCCAAAACCACCCTAAAATCACCCCAAAATCACACCAAAACCCATATAAAAATACCCTAACAACACCTCACAAACACCCCAAAATCACCCCCCAAAATCGCACTCCAAAATACCCCTAAACCACCCTAAAATCACCCCAAAATCCCATCCAAAAATACCCCAAAATCACCCCAAAATCCTACCGAAAATCCCATCCAAAACCACCCCAAAATCACCCCAAAATCCGATCCAAAAATACTCTAACAACACCTCAAAAACACCCCAAAAATACCCCAAAATCACCCCAAAATCCTACCGAAAATCCCACCCAAAAATACCCCAAAAATCACCCCAAAATCCTCCCGAAAATCCCATCCAAAACCACCCCAAAATCCCATCCAAAAATACCCCCAAACCACCCTAAAATCACCCCAAAATCCCACCCAAAAATACCCCAAAATCACCCCAAAATCCCATCCAAAAATACCCCCAAACCCCCCTAAAACCACCCCAAAATCCCACCCAAAAATACCCCAAAATCACCCCCAAAATCCCATCCAAAATCCCATCCAAAACCAACCCAAAAACCACCCCCAAATCCCACCAAAAATACCCCAAACCCCCCTAAAATCACCCCAAAATCCCACCCAAAAATACCCCCAAAATCACCCCAAAATCCCATCCAAAATCCCATCCAAAACCACCCCAAAATCACCCCCAAAATCCCATCCAAAATCCCATCCAAAACCACCCCAAAATCCCATCCAAAATACCCCAAAACCCCCCCTAAAATCCCCCCAACAATCCCCCCAAAATCCCATCTAAAAATACCCCAAAACCCCCCTAAAATCACCCCAAAATCACCCCAAAATCACCCCAAACCCCCCCCCCAAAATCCCCAACCCCCCCACAAACCCACATCCCCCTTCCAACTCCCCCCTCCCCGGAAAAAATCCCAAAACCTCCCCCAAAAAACCCCAAGCCCGGCCCAAAACAGCCGAAAAAACCCCGAATCCCCCCCATTTTTTAGGAACAAATCCTGATTTTCGGGCTGCTGGAGGAGACGGCGCTGGCGGCGTTCCTGTCCTACTGCCCGGGCATGGGGGTGGCGCTGCGCATGTACCCCCTCAAGTGAGGCTCACCCCAAATCCCGACCCCAAAAACCGCCCACGCCCCTTCTAGATCCCCCCAAAAAATCCTAAAACTGCTCCAAAACCTAAAAAAAATCCCAAATCCACCAAAATCCCCCCATGGCCTTTCCAAATCCCCCCCCAAAAAAACCTAAAATTGCGCCAAAACCTAAAAAAATCCAAATCCCCCAAAATCCCCCCATGGCCTTTCCTAATCCCCCCCAAAAAATCCAAAAACTGCTCCAAACCCTAAAAAATTCCCAAATCCCCCCATGTCCCTTCCAGATCCCCCCAAAAAATCCTAAAACTGCTCCAAACCCTAAAAAAATCCCAAATCCACCAAAAATCCCCAATTCCCCTCCAAAACCCCCCCCAAAAATCCTAAAATTGCTCCAAACTCTAAAAAATCCCAAATCCACCAAAAATCCCCAATTCCCCTCCAAAACCCCTCTAAAAATCCTAAAATTGGGCCAAACCCTAAAAAAATCCCAAATCCACCAAAATCCCCCCATGGCCTTTCCAAATTCCCCCCAAAAAATCCTAAAACTGCTCCAAACCCTAAAAAAAATCCCAAATCCACCAAAATCCCCCCATGGCCTTCCTAATCCCCCCAAAAAATCCTAAAACTTCTCCAAACCCTAAAAAAATCCCAAATCCCCCCAAAAACCCCAATTCCCATGGAAAACCCCCCAAAAATTCCCAAATACCCCCAAAAAAATCCAAAATTCCCATGGAAAACCCCTTAAAAAATCCCAAATCCCCCCAAAAACCCCCAAATTCCCATGGAAAACTCTCCAAAAACCCCAAATTCCCATGGAAAACCCCCCAAAAAAATCCCAATCCCCCCAAAAATCCCAAATTCTATGGAAACCCCCCCAAAAAAATCCCAAATCCCCCCAAAAACCCCCCCAAAAAATCTCAAATTCCCATGGAAAACCCCATTAAAAAAATCCCAAATCCCCCCAAAAACCCAATTCCCATGGAAAACCCCATTAAAAAATCCCAAATCCCCCCAAAAACCCCAATTCCCCATTGAATACCCCCCCAAAAAATCCCAAATCCCCCCAAAAGCCCCAAATTCCAATGGAAAACTCCCCGAAAACCCCAAATTCCCATGGAAACCCCCCAAAAAAATCCCCAAATCCCCCCAAAACCCCCCCCAAAAAATCCCAAATTCCCATGGAAAACCCCCCAAAAAATCCCAAACCCCCCAAAACCCCCAAAAATCCCAAATTCCCATGGAAACCCCCCCAAAAAACCCCAATTCCCCTCCAAAAAAAGAAAAATCCCCCCGAGCAACCATAAAAAATTGGGGGGAAAACCAACAAAATCGGGGGCGGAATCTCCAGCAAATGGGAATGAATAAATTGGGGGGGGCGGGGGGGGGTTGAGAAATTTTGGGGACCCCCCCCCGGGATTTGGGGTGGCCAAATTTTGGGGTTTTGTGGCCAGGGTCACGTGGTGGTTCTGCGCCTTCCCCTATTCCCTGCTGATCTTCGCCTACGACGAGGTGAGGAAACTGATCCTGAGGCGCTACCCCGGAGGTGAGGCACCCCCAAAAACGGCGGGGGGCACCCCAAAAAAATTGGGGGGGGGGGGGCGTCTGAAAAAATGGGTGGGGGCACCCCCAAAAAAATTGGGGGGGGGATAAAAGAAATGGGAGGGAAAGTGAAAAAAAAAACCCAAAAATGGAGGTGGGAAAATGGGGGGGAATAAGAAAAAGGGGGGGCACCCCAAAAATGGGGGGGAATAAAAAAATGGGGGGCACCCTAAAAATGGGGGGCACCCTAAAAAATGGGGGGCACCCTAAAAAATGGGGGGGCGTCCGAAAAAATGGGGGGTACCCTAAAAAATGGGGGGGAAACCCCAAAAATGGGGGGGAATAAAAAAATGGGGGGAAACCCCAAAAATGGGGGGAAACCCCCAAAAATGGGGGGGACACCCTAAAAAATGGGGGTGAGAAAATGGGGGTAAATAATAAAAATGGGGGGGACACCCCAAAAAAATGGGGGGAAACCCCAAAAATTGAGGTGGGAAAATGGGGGGAATAAAAAAATTTGGGGGGACACCCAAAAAAAATGAGGGGGCACCCCAAAAATGGGGGAGCACCCTAAAAATGGGGGGAAACCCTAAAAATGGGGGGAAACCCCAAAAATGGGGGGACACCCTAAAAATCGAAAATCCTGGGAGAAAACCCCCCCAAAAAATGGAATCCTAAAAAATGGGAACCCCAAAAAACGGGAAACCCCAAAATATGGGAATCCCAAAAAGAATGGATTTGGGGTTTTGGGGGTTTGGGGATTTGGGGTTTGGGCGGTTTTGGGGTTTGGGGTTTTGGGCATTTCGGGTTTTGGGATTTTGGGGTTTGGGGTTTTTGGGATTTGGGGATTTAGGGGTTTGGGGATTTGGGGATTTGTGATTTTGGGGGTTTGGGGTTTTGGGGATTTGGGGTTTGGGGTTTTTGGGATTTGGGGGTTTGGGGTTTGGGGTTTTGGGGTTTGGGGTTTTTGGGATTTGGAATTTTGGGGTTTTGGGTTTTGGGCATTTGGGGTTTTGGGATTTTGGGGTTTGGGGTTTTTGGGATTTGGGGATTTGGGGTTTGCGGTTTTGGGGAATTTGGGGATTTGGGGATTTGGGGGTTTGCGGTTTTGGGGAATTTTGGGGATTTGGGGAGTTGGGGTTTGCGGGTTTTGGGGGAATTTTGGGGTTTTGGGATTTTGGGGTTTGGGGTTTCGGGTTTTGGGGTTTTGAGGATTTGGGGATTTAGGGTTTGGGGGATTTGGATTTTGGGGTTTTGGGTTTTGGGGTTTTGGGTTTTGGGATTTGGGGGTTTTGGGGATTTGGGGTTTTGGGGATTTGGGGTTTGGGGATTTCAGGTTTTGGCATTTTGAGGCCCCCCTGACGCCCCCTCCCCTTTTTTTGCAGGCTGGGTGGAGAAGGAAACCTATTATTGATCCTATTATTGATCCTACTATTGATCCCATTATTGATCCCATTATTGATCCCATTATTGATCCCATTATTGATCCTACTATTGATCCTATTATTGATCCCATTGTTGATCCTGATATTGATCCCATTATTGATCCTAATATTGATCCCATTATTGATCCCATTATTGATCCTACTATTGATCCCATTATTGATCCCATTATTGATCCCATTATTGATCCCATTATCGATTCCCTCCCCCCCTTTGGGACCCTCGGAGCCCCCCCCGCACCCCAAAACTAACCCGGGGGGGGTCGCGACCCCCCTGAACTTGGGGGGACACCCGGACCCCCCCCCCCCGCAGAGCAATAAACCAGTTTAACAGCCCCCGTGTACTGGGATGGACTGGAGGGAGGGAGTACCCCCAGACCCCCCAAATTTCCCCCGAATTCCCCCAAAATCCCCCCAAATTCCCACCCCCCAATTTCCTCCAAATCCCCAAAATCCCCCCAAATTCCCCAAAATCCCACCCAAATTTCCCCCAAATGCCCCAAAATCCCCCAAATCCCCAGAATCCCCACCAAATTTCGCCCAAATTTCCCCAATTTTCCTCCAAATCCCCCCAAATTTCTCCCAAATGTCCCCAAAATTTTCCCAAATTCAACCAAATTCCCCAAATGTCCCACAAATTCCCCCCCCTCCCAAAATTTCCCCCCGAAATTCCCCCAAATTCCCCAAATTTCCCCCACAAATCCCCCCCAATTCCCACAAATTTCCCCAAAATCCCCCCAAATTCCCCAAATGTCCCCAAATTCCCCCCCAAATTTCCCCAAATTCCCACAAATTTCCCCAAATTTCCCCAAATTCCCACAAATGTCCCCAAAATTCCCCACATTTTCCACCAAATTCCCTCAAATTTCTCCCAAATTCCCCCCAAATTTCTCCCAAATTCCCCCAAATTTCCCCAACTTTCCCCAGATTCCCCCAAAATTCCCCCCAATTTCCCCCCACGTTTCCCCC
>NW_027099857.1:0-50326 GCF_031753505.1 Anomalospiza imberbis | reverse complement strand
AGGAGACCAACGGGACCCTGGCCAGCCCCGAGTTGAGGTGATGCCACCAAAATCTGGGTGTAAATACTGAAAATCCCCCCCGTTACGGTGGTGGTGGTGGTTTTGGGGTGTCCCTGGGCTTTTGGGATGTCCCTGGGCTTTTGGGGTGTCCCTGGGTTTGTGGGAGCAAAGGGGATCCCAAAATCCGCCATGAGAGCAACGGGACCTTGGCCTCACCCAAGTCGAGGTGATGCCACCAAAATCTGGGTGTAAATACTGAAAATCCCCCCCGTTATGTTGGTGGTGGTGGTTTTGGGGTGTCCCTGGGCTTTTTGGGCGTCCCTGGGTTTGTGGGGTGTTCCTGCGTTTGTGGGGACGAGGAGGGACCCCAAAATCTCTCAGGAGACCAACAGGACCCTGGCCAGCCCCGAGTTGAGGTGATGCCAGAAAATCTGGGTGTAAATAGCAAAAAATCCCCCCATTGTGGTGGTGGGGGTGGTTTTGGGGGTGTCCCTGGGTTTGTGGGGTCGAGGGGGGACCCCAGAATCTCTCAGGAGACCAAGGGGACCCTGGCCAGCCCCGAGTCGCGGCGATGGTCCCCAAACATGACCCTGTTTAATAAACATCCCCCCGTTACGACGGTGGTGGCGGTTTTGGGGTGCGGGCGGTGGATTTGGGGTGTCCCTGGGCTTGGGGCCTGGCGGGAGGGGCAATCCAGAGGGTCCCCCGAGGAATTCGGGGTGAAATCGGGGTGGGCACAGCGCCCTGACCCCAATTCCTGCAGGGGGGGGCAGGAAGGGGTCAGTGCTACCCCTTCAAGGGCATGGGGACCCCCAGGGTGGGTGTGGGGTCCCCCAAGGACATGGGGACCCCCAGGGTGGGTGTGGGGTCCCCCAAGGACATGGGGACCCTCAGGGTGGGTGTGGGGGTCTCTCAAAGGACATGGGGACCCCCAGGGTGGGTGTGGGGTCTCTCAAAGGACATGGGGACCCTCAGGGTGGGTATGGGGTCCCCCAAGGACATGGGGACCCTCAGGGTGGGTATGGGGTCCCCCAAGGACATGGGGACCCCCAGGGTGGGTGTGGGGTCTCTCAAGGGCATGGAGACCCTCAGGGTGGGTGTGGGGTCTCTCAAAGGACATGGGGACTCCCAGGGTGGGTGTGGGGTCCCCCAAGGACATGGGGACCCTCAGGGTGGGTGTGGGGGGGTCCCCCAAGGACATGGGGACCCCCAGGGTGGGTGTGGGGTCTCTCAAAGGACATGGAGACCCCCAGGGTGGGTGTGGGGTCTCTCAAAGGACATGGGGACCCCCAGGGTGGGTGTGGGGTCCTCCAAGGACATGGGGACCCCCAGGGTGGGTGTGGGGTCTCTCAAAGGACATGGGGACCCTCAGGGTGGGTGTGGGGTCCCCCAAGGACATGGGGACCCCCAGGGTGGGTGTGGGGGTCTCTCAAAGGACCTGGGGACCCCCAGGGTGGGTGTGGGGTCTCTCAAAGGACATGGGGACCCTCAGAGTGGGTGTGGGGTCTCTCAAAGAACATGGGGACCCTCAGGGTGGGCAGGGGGGTCTCTCAAAGGACCTGGGGACCCTCAGGGTGGGTGTGGGGTTCTCTCAAAGGACATGGGGACCCCCAGGGTGGGTGTGTGGTCCCCCAAGGACATGGGGACCCTCAGGGTGGGTGTGGGGTCCCCCAAGGACATGGGGACCCCCAGGGTGGGTGTGGGGTCCCCCAAGGACATGGGGACCCCCAAGGTGGGTGTGGGGTCTCTCAAAGGACATGGGGACCCCCAGGGTGGGTGTGGGGTCCCCCAAGGACATGGGGACCCTCAGGGTGGGTGTGGGGTCCCCCAAGGACATGGGGACCCCCAGGGTGGGTGTGGGGTCCCCCAAGGACATGGGGACCCTCAGGGTGGGTGTGGGGTCCCCCAAGGACATGGGGACCCCCAGGGTGGGTGTGGGGTCTCTCAAAGGACATGGGGACCCTCAGAGTGAGTGTGGGGTCTCTCAAAGGACATGGGGACCCCCAGGGTGGGTGTGGGGTCTCTCAAGGACATGGGGACCCTAAGAGTGGGTTTGGGGTCCCCCAAGGACATGGGGACCCCCAGTGCGGGCGGGGGGGCACCGAGACCCCCGTGCCAGCGCGGGCCGGGGCTCCCTGAGGTGGGGGAGGACGCGGAGCCCCCATCCCCTCCCCCAGTGTCCCCACGGGATCCCCCCCCAGTGTGGGGGGGCGGTGCTGGGGGCTGCGGAGCCGAACGGAGCCGAGCGGAGCCGAGCGGAGCCGAGCGGAGCCGAGCGGAGCCGAGCGGGGCCGAACGGAGCCGAACGGAGCCGAGCGGAGCCGAAGAAATCCGGGCGGAGCCGAGCCGAGGCTGAGCGGGGCCGAGCGCATCCGAAAGGAGCCGAACGTATCCGAAAGGAGCCGAACGCATCCGAAAGGAGCCGAACGCATCCGAAAGGAGCCGAACGCATCCGAAAGGAGCCGAACGCAGCCGAACGCATCCGAACGCAGCCGAACGGGGGCTGAGTGCCACCAAAGCCCCGCCCACCCCGCCCCCCGCCCCTCCCCTTTCGCGCGTGGGGGTGGGGGGTGGGGGGGGGCAGGGGCTGCGACCCCCCCCTCCCCCCAAAAGCAGCGACCCCGCGCCCTCCCCAGCCCCCCGCGTGTCCCGCGTGCGACACGCGTGTTGTCCCCCCCGTGTCCCCCCGGCTGTCGCATTCCTGCCGCCCACGGGCAGCAGCTGCGCGGGGCGGGGGGCGGCGGGGACGGGCAGGGGACTGGGGGGACTGGGAGGGACTGGGGGGCGACTGGGGGGATGGCTGGGGGAACTGGGGAGAGGGGGGAGTGGAAGGACTGGGGGTACTGGGAGGACTGGGAGGGGGCTGGGGGGGACTGGGGGGGACTGGGAGGACTGGGGGGTACTGGGAGGACTGGGAGGGACTGGGAGGGGGCTGGGGGGGACTGGGGGGATGGCTGGGGGAACTGGGGAGAGGGGGGAGTGGAAGGACTGGGGGGTACTGGGAGGACTGGGAGGGACTGGGAGAGGGGAGAGACTGGGAATTGGGAGGACTGGGGCGAGTGGGAGTCGTGGGATGGACTGGGGGGTACTGGGAGGACTGGGGGGTACTGGGAGGACTGGGAGGGACTGGGAGAGGGGAGAGACTGGGAATTGGGAGGACTGGTGCGAGTGGGAGTCGTGGGATGGACTGGGGGGTACTGGGAGGACTGGGGGGTACTGGGAGGACTGGGAAGGACCGGGAGGACTGGGGGGTACTGGGAGGACTGGGAAGGACTGGGAAGGACTGGGAGGACTGGGACGGGCTGGGGGCAGGGCTGTGGGCCGGGGGGGGCGCGGGGCGGTCCCCGGGTCCCCCGTGGGGACGGTCCCGGCACGTGGCCCCGGTCCCGCGTCATCGGTGTTTGTTCAGCTTGGGGACAGCGGGGGGGACAGCGGGGGGGACAGCGGGGACAGGGGGGTGGGGGGACAGAGAGGGGACAAAGGGGGGGACAAGGGGCGGCAGGAGCAGGGGAACCGGCCACGGCTGCGGGGGACTGGAGGCACTGGGGGGGACTGGGGGAACTGGGACCGACCGGGGACTGGGAGGACTGGGGAGACTGGGATGGATTGAGGGGACTGGGAGAGACAGGCACTGGGATGGACTGGGATGGACTGGGATGGACTGGGGGCACTGGGATGGACTGGAACAGACTGGCACTGGGATGGACTGGGGGCACTGGGATGGACTGGAACAGACTGGCACTGGGATGGACTGGGATGGACTGGGGGGCTGGGGGGGACTGGAACAGACTGGCACTGGGATGGACTGGGATGGACTGGGGGCACTGGGAGGACTGGAACAGACTGGCACTGGGAGGACTGGGATGGACTGGGGGCACTGGGATGGACTGGGAGAGACAGGCACTGGGAGGACTGGGATGGACTGGGGGCACTGGGATGGACTGGGGGCACTGGGATGGACTGGAACAGACTGGCACTGGGATGGACTGGGATGGACTGGGGGCACTGGGATGGACTGGGATGGATTGGGGCCACAGGGATGGACTGGGGGCACTGGGAGGACTGGGGGCACTGAGAGGACTGGGACAGACAAGGAGGCACTGGGAGGACTGGGATGGACTGGGGGCACTGGGATGGACTGGAACAGACTGGCACTGGGATGGACTGGGGGCACTGGGAGGACTGGGACAGACAAGGAGGCACTGGGAGGACTGGGATGGACTGGAGGGACTGGGATGAACCCCAGGGGACTGGAACGGACTGGGAGCACTGGGAAGAATAGCACAGGGGGAACTGGGAAGTGCTGGGATGGACTGGGAGGTGCTGGGGACAATGGGCAGACTGGGCAGTACTGGGACGAACTGGGGGGCCACTAGGGCAGACTGGGAGGTACTGGGGGGGACTGGTCCGGACTGGGGTTACTGGTCTGCACTGGGGTTACTGGTCTGCACCGAGGCTGCAGGGCTGGACAGGGAGCGCCGGGTTCTGTACAGGGAAGATACTGGGAGGATACTGGGAGGATACTGGGCGGCACTGGAGGGCGCGGCTGGTGCAGGGAGCGGAGCCGCGGGCTGGGGGAGCTGATAACTGGTGCGGACTGGTGTCATTGGTGCAGACTGGTGTCACTGGGGTAACTGGTGCAGACTGGTGTCACTGGTGTCACTGGGGTAACTGGTGCAGACTGGTGTCACTGGTGTCACTGGTGTCACTGGTGCAGACTGGTGTCACTGGTGTCACTGGTGTCACTGGTGTCACTGGTGTCACTGGTGCAGACCGGTGTCACTGGTGTCACTGGTGCAGACTGGTGTCACTGGTGTCACTGGTGTCACTGGTGTCACTGGTGCAGACTGGTGCAGACTGGTGAAGACTGGTGTCACTGGTGCAGACTGGTGTCACTGGTGTCACTGGTGTCACTGGTGTCACTGGTGCAGACTGGTGTCACTGGTGTCACTGGTGTCACTGGTGTCACTGGTGTCACTGGTGCAGACCGGTGTCACTGGTGTCACTGGTGTCACTGGTGTCACTGGTGTCACTGGTGTCACTGGTGCAGACTGGTGTCACTGGTGTCACTGGTGTCACTGGTGTCACTGGTGCAGACTGGTGTCACTGGTGTCACTGGTGTCACTGGTGTCACTGGTGCAGACTGGTGTCACTGGTGTCACTGGTGTCACCGGTGTCACTGGTGTCACTGGTGCAGACTGGTGTCACTGGTGTCACTGGGGTAACTGGTGCAGACTGGTGTCACTGGTGTCACTGGTGTCACTGGTGTCACTGGTGTCACTGGTGCAGACTGGTGTCACTGGTGTCACTGGTGTCACTGGTGTCACTGGTGCAGACCGGTGTCACTGGTGTCACTGGTGTCACTGGTGTGGACTGGTGTCACTGGTGTCACTGGTGTCACTGGTGTCACTGGTGCAGACCGGTGTCACTGGTGTCACTGGTGTCACTGGTGCAGACTGGTGTCACTGGTGTCACTGGTGTCACTGGTGCAGACTGGTGTCACTGGTGTCACTGGTGTCACTGGTATCACCGGTGTCACTGGTGTCACCGGTGCCCCCCCCGCTCTTGAGCTGCCCTTGGCGGTTGCCATGGAGATAAAGCCGGGGGGGGGTTGTACTGGGAGGGGACCTTGGCACGGCACTGGGGACACTGGGGGGCGGGAGGGGGCGGGGGGACAGGAACAGCCGGACACCGGGAACAGCCGGATTTGGGGACAAAGGGACATCGGGAACAGCCAGACACCAGGAACAGCCGGATTTGGGGACAAGGGGACACCGGGAACAGCCAGACACCGGGAACAGCCGGACACCGGGAACAGCCGGACACCGGGAACAGCCTGATTTGGGGACAAGGGGACACTGGGAACAGCCGGACACCGGGAACAGCTGGAGTTTGGGGACAAGGGGACACTGGGAACAGCCGGAGTTTGGGGACAAGGGGACACCAGGAGCAGCCGGACACCGGGAACAGCCGGATTTGGGGACAAGGGGACACCGGGAACAGCCGTGTCCCCTGGAACAGCCTCCACGGGCACAGCCAGACCCAGGGAACAGCCGGAGCCTGGGAACAATCAGACACCGGGAATGAAGCAGGGTGGGCACAGCCTGATCCTGGCAACAGCCGGATCCCGGCAACAGCCGGATCCCGGGAACAGCCGGATCCTGGGAACAGCCGGATCCCGGCAACAGCTGGATCCTGGCAACAGCTGGATCCCGGCAACAGCTGGATCCTGGCAACAGCCGGATCCTGGCAACAGCCGGATTCTGGGAACAGCTGGATCCTGGCAACAGCCGGATCCTGGCAACAGCCGGATCCCGGGAACAGCCGGATTACGGGAACAGCCTGATCCTGGCAACAGCCGTATTCCAGGAACAGCCGGATTCCAGGAACAGTTGGATTCCTGGAACAGCTGGATCCTGGGAACAGCCGGATTCCGGGAACAGCTGGATCCTGGGAACAGCTGGATCCTGGCAACAGCCGGATTCTGGGAACAGCCAGATCCCGGGAACAGCCAGATCCTGGGCACAGCCGATTCTGGCAACAGCCAGATCTAGCCACAGTCGGTCCCTGGCAGATTTTGGCAACATTTGGATTCCTGGGAACAGTCAGAGCCTGGGAACAGCCGTGTCCCCAGGTACAGCCGCCCCTGGGGCGCCGTGGATCCCCTGGGAACAGTCAGAGCCTGGGAACAGGCGGACCCCGGGCACAGCCGGACTCCCGGCACAGCCCCCCCAGTTCACCCCCCTCGGTGTCCCCCGACTCTCGGCCGTTCCCGGGCTAATTTTAGCCCCCGGCCGCATTCCCGGGCACCTCCCGCTGCCAGGCGGGATCAGCCCGGGAGCACCGGGCACACACCGGGGTGGGGACCCCCCCAAAAAAATAAACAACACCCCCCCCCACCCCCAAAACCCCCCCCCCCGGGGTCACCCCCTGGCTCCGGAGGGGGGGCAGGGAGGCTCCAAAAATGAGCGCCCCCCCCCCCTAAAACTGCCCCGGGGGGGTCCGGATGTGGGGGTCCCCCTGGATTTGGGGGGGTCAGGAAGGGTCGTCCCCTCCCCCCGCACACACCTGCGTTCCCAGCGGCCCCCCGGGACCCCCCCCCCCACCCCCCACCCCCGCGGGCCGGGGGGAGCGGCGGGGGCTGGGGTGGGGGGCGGGGTGGGGGCGGGGGGGGGGCCGGCCCGGGCGGGGCCCGCTGGGTTTTTCTCGGCCGCTGTCGCCGCGCCCCCCCCAAAAAGTGTCCCGGGCTGGGAACGGCGACGGCAGCGCCATGGGCAGAGGGGTGAGTAGGGGCGGCCCGGGGCGCCCACGCGGGGCACGGAGCCACGCGGGGCACGGAGCCACGAGGGGCACCCCAAAGGAAAAACAAAACAAAAAAAAAACCCCAAAAAAACCAAAAAACCCCGAACCACCCCCCCCCACAGTGCCCACCCACCCCGCGCCCCAGCCGGGCACCTCCACGCGCGGAGCCCACCCCACGCGGGGCACCCCAAACCCACCCGAGGCACCCCAAACCCACGCGGCGCGCCCCAAACCCCCTCGCGGCACCCCAAAAGCACGCGGGACCCCCCCCCTCCCCCCACAGACTCACCCCCCCCACCGGAAAGCCCCCCCGGGACCCCTTCCCAGGGCGGGCACCCACGCGTGACCACCCCCGCGACACCCGAGCACCCCCCCCGGACGCCCCGCCACTCAACCGGGCACCCCTCACGCGGGACCCCCACACTTGGACCCCCCCCCCAAATCACAGCCCCGACCCTCCCCACGCGGGACAGCCCCCCCGGAACCCTCCCCGCTCTGCCAGGGCACCCCCCGTGTGCCACCTGCGCAGGTGGCACCGCCCCACGCGGGACCCCCACCCCAAATTTTTCCCCGCGGTGCCCCCCAAGACCCGCCCAGGGGCCGCAGGACACGCGTGGGCCGCAGACCCCCCCCGAGCAGGGGTCTTTTTTTAGGGGTGGGGGTCCCAAACTCGCCCCCCAACCCCCCCCCCCGCGCTGGAAATCGCCAGCCCCGTGGGCGGGACCCCCCCCCCCCGCGTGGCTCGGTGCCCGCGGCTGCCCCGAGCCCCGCTCTCGGTGCCCTGGCAACGCCCGCGGGGGGGCCCCGAGCGCCGCTGGCCCCGCGCCCGCCCCCCTCGGTGTCCCCCGGCCCCCCCCCGCGCCGCTGGCACCGCCGCGACCCCCCCCCCCCCAAACCCAACGGAAACCCCCCCCCCCAATCCCGGGCACCCACCCAAAATCGGGGGGAAGCCGCGGGGTGGGGGTTCTCCCCCCCCCCCCCCACCCGACCCCCCCGCGGGTGTCCCCTTGGCGCTGTCCCCAAGGGGGGGGGGGGGGAGGGGGGGGGGGACACACGCGCGACACCCGACACCCCCCCCCCCGCCCCCCTCCCAAATGCGGGGGGGGGTCCCTGAGGTGGGTTCCCCCCAGTGCCGAGACACAATTGGGGTTCCCCTTGTTGGGGGGGTGGGGCAGGGACCCCCCCCACCGTGGGTTGGGGGGTGGGGGTGCCCCCCGCGTCCCCCCCAACCCCCCCCCCGGTAACTCGAGCCCCTCCCCCCCCCCGTTCCCGGTGTTGGTTTTGGCTCCCGGAGCTTTTCCATGACATCGGCCCCCCCCGCCCCCCCACCTCCCCCGGCCGGGCCACCCGGGGGACCCCTGGGGACAGGAAGGGACAAGAGGGGACAGGGGGGACAGTGCCACCACCCCAAAGAGAGGGAGGGTCCTGACCCCCCTCCCCTGTGACGCCCTGGGGGGGCTTTTCCTCTGCCCGGCTGGTGGGACCCCCCCTATGGGTGTGGGGACCCCCTTGGGGTGACAGTGACACCCTCATGGTGACGGTGACACCCCCACAGTGACAGCGACACCCCCGGGGTGACAGTGACCCCCCCATGGTGACAGTGACACCCCCACAGTGACGGTGACACCCTCATGGTGACGGTGACACCCCTGGGGTGACAGTGACACCCCCGGGGTGACAGTGACCACCCATGGTGACAGTGACACCCCCACAGTGACAGCGACACCCCCGGGGTGACAGTGACACCCCTGTGGTGACAGTGACAACCCCACAGTGACAGTGACACCCTCATGGTGACGGTGACACCCCTGGGGTGACAGTGACCCCCCATGGTGACAGTGACACCCCCACAGTGACAGTGACACCCCTGGGGTGACGGTGACACCCTCATGGTGACGGTGACACCCCCACAGTGACGGTGACACCCTCAGGGTGACAGTGACACCCCCGGGGTGACAGTGACCCCCCCATGGTGACGGTGACACCCTCATGGTGACGGTGACAGCCCCACGATGATGGTGACACCCTCAGCGTGACAGTGGCACCCCTGGGGTGACAATGACACCCCCACAGTGATGGTGACACCCCCACAGTGACGGTGACACCCTCCTGGTGACAGTAACGCTGCTGTGTCCCAGGGGACCCCCCATGGCCGCGGTGACCTCATGGTGACCACAGTGACCCCTCAGTGGCCACAACGCCGCCCTCCAATGACCAAAGGGCCACCTCGGTGACCACAGTGACTCCCCAGTGACCACAGTGACCCCTCAATGACCACAGTGACCCCCTGGTGACCACAGTGACCCCTCCCCATGACCACAGTGAGCCCTCAATGGCCACAGTGACCCCTGAATGACCACAATGACCCCTCAATGACCACAATGACCCCTCAATGACCACAGTGACCCCTCCACATGACCACAGTGACCCCTCAGTGGCCACAATGCCACCCCGATGACCACAGTGACCCCCTGGTGACCACAGTGACCCCCTGATGACCACAATGCCCCCTCAATGACCACAGTGACCCCTCAATGACCACAATGCCACCCCGATGACCACAATGACCCCCTGGTGACCACAGTGACCCCTCAATGACCACAGTGACCCCTGAATGACCACAGTGACCCCCTGGTGACCACAGTGACCCCTCAATGACCACAGTGACCCCTCAATGACCACAGTGACCCCCGAATGACCGCAATGCCACCCCGATGACCACATCCCCCCCCACCCCCAGTGACCCCGCTGACCCCCCCCGCGCCCCCCCCGCCGTGCCCCCCCCCGCCCGCCCGGTGCCCGGTGCCCGCCGCCCCCCCCCCGCGCCGACGATGCCGGTGGCCACGGTGACGCCGGTGCTGGCCGTGACCTCCGCGCCCACGGTAATGGCCCTGGCCCGGGGCTGGCGGGGGGCGGGGGTGGCACCGGGGGGGGGGTCCCCTGCCCGCCGGGGGGGTCCCCGTGCCCACGCGGGGGGGTCCCCGCAGGCCGGCCGCGAGTACTCGCCCGCGGCCACCACGTCCGAGAACGGCGGCGGGAAGAGGAAACAGAAGGAGAAGGAGCTGGACGAGCTCAAGAAGGAGGTGAACCTGGTGAGTGGGGACAGGGACAGCCAGGGGACACAGAGGGGACAGGGGACAGCCAGGGGACAGCCAGGGGACAGGGGGACAGAGCAGGGACAGGGGGACAGGGGACAGCCAGGGGACACAGAGGGGACAGCCAGGGGACAGCCAGGGGACACAGAGGGGACAGGGGGACAGAGTGGTGACAGGGGGACAGGGGACAGCCAGGGGACACAGAGGGGACACGGGGACAGGGTATAGCCAGGGGACAGGGGGACAGAGCGGTGACAGGGGGACAGGGGACAGTGAGAGGACAGGGGGACAGGGGTCAGCCAGGGGACAGCCAGGGGACAGGGGGACAGAGCAGGGACAGGGGGACAGGAGACAGCCAGGGGACAGCCAGGGGACAGGGGGACAGATCAGGGACAGGGGGACAGGAGACAGCCAGGGGACAGCCAGGGGACAGGGGGACAGAGCAGGGACAGGGGGGACAGGGGACAGCCAGGGGACACAGAGGGGACACGGGGACAGCCAGGGGACAGGGGGACAGAGCGGTGACAGGGGGACAGGGGACAGTGAGAGGACAGGGGGACAGGGGACAGCCAGGGGACAGCCAGGGGACAGCCAGAGGACACGGGACAGAGAGGGGATAGTGAGGGGACATGGGACAGAGAGGGGACAGGGGACGGCCAGAGGACAGCCAGGGACAGCAACAGGGACAGGGGACAGTGAGGGGACACAGGACATGGGAACAGCAAGAGGGACAGGGGACATGAGGGACATGAGGGACACTGAGACCATGGGGACATGGGGGACATGAGGGACATAGGGGACAGTGACAGGGACAGGGGACATGGGGGACATGGGGGACACAGGGATGGTGGCCATGTCATTGCATTCATGGGGACACGAGTGATGTGGGTGACATGGGTGACATGGGTGACATGAGTGACATGGGTGACACAGTGACATAGGACTCCGGGGACAGCTGGCTGTGTCATCCCATCCAGAGGGACGTGGGTGACATGGGGACATGCCAGCCTGCTGGGGTGACTGGGGTCATGGGGACAGCTGTCCCACGTCACCCAGCTGAGGTGACACAGTGGTGTGGGTGACGTAGGCGATGTGGGACTCTGGGGACAGCTGGCATGCCACCCCAGCCAGAGGGACATGGGTGACAGGGGCACAGCTGGCCCTCCACCCTGGCTGGGGTGGCACGGGTGACAGGGGTGGGATTTGTCCCTCAGGATGACCACAAACTGTCCCTGGATGAGCTGGGCAGGAAGTACCAGGTGGACCTGTCCCGGGTGAGATGTCCCTGTGTCCTGGTGTCCCCGTGTCCCCGTGTCCTCGTGTCCCCCTGTCCCACCCTCAGTGCCACCCCCATCCCTCCTGTCCCTGTGGGTGACCCCTGGCCATACCCCCTGTCCTCAATGTCCCCTGCCCACACCCCTCATCCCCCCCACGTCCCGGGGTGTCCCTGGTGTCACCATGTCCCCCCCCGGGGTGTCCTTGGTGTCACCGTGTCCCAGGTGTCACCGTGTCCCTGCTGTCGCTGTGTCCCCTCCATGCCCCTAGCTGTCCCAGGTGTCCCTGTGTCCCTGGTGTCCCCATGTCCCCGGTGTCCCCGTGTCCCCGTGTCCCAGGTGTTCCCGTGTCCCTGGTGTCCCTGTGTCCCCCTGGCTGTCCCCAGTGTCCCTGTGTCCCCATTGTCCCCGTGTCCCTGGTGTCACCGTGCCCCTGGTGTCACCGTGCCCCCGGTGTCCCCCCGGCTGTCCCCAGTGTCCCTGGTGTCACCATGTCCCCGTGTCCCTGTGTCCCCTGTGTCACAGTATCCTGCTGTCCCGTGTCCCCGGTGTCACCATATCCTGGTGTCACCTTGTCCCCAGTGTCTCCGGTGTCCCCGTGTCCCCATGTCCCTGGTGTCCCCATATCCCGGTGTCCCCGTGTCCCTGTGTCCCTGGTGTCACCGTATCCCAGTGTCTCAGTGTCCCCGTGTCCCTGGTGTCCCCATATCCCGGTGTCTCAGTGTCCCCGTGTCCCTGGTGTCCCCGTATCCCGGTGTCCCCGTGTCCCCATGTCCCTGGGGTCACCGTATCCCGGTGTCTCAGTGTCCCCATGTCCCTGGTGTCCCCATATCCTGGTGTCCCCGTGTCCCCGTGTCCCTGGTGTCCCCATATCCTGGTGTCCTCGTGTCCCCGGTGTCCCCATATCCCAGTGTCTCAGTGTCCCCGTGTCCCTGGTGTCACCGTATCCCGGTGTCCTTGTGTCCCCGTGTCCCTGGTGTCACCATATCCCGGTGTCCTCGTGTCCCCGTGTCCCTGGTGTCACCGTATCCCGGTGTCCCCGTGTCCCCATGTCCCTGGTGTCCCCATATCCCGGTGTCCTCGTGTCCCCGTGTCCCTGGTGTCACCATATCCTGGTGTCCTCGTGTCCCCGTGTCCCTGGTGTCACCGTATCCCGGTGTCTCAGTGTCCCCGTGTCCCTGGTGTCCCCATATCCCGGTGTCTCAGTGTCCCCGTGTCCCTGGTGTCCCCATATCCCGGTGTCTCAGTGTCCCCGTGTCCCCGGTGTCACAGTATCCCGGTGTCCCCGTGTCCCCGCAGGGCCTGACGAACGCGCGCGCTGCCGAGATCCTGGTACAGGACGGCCCCAACGCGCTGACGCCGCCGCCCACGACCCCCGAGTGGGTGAAGTTCTGCCGGCAGCTCTTCGGGGGCTTCTCCATCCTGCTCTGGATCGGGGCCATCCTCTGCTTCCTGGCCTACGGCATCCAGGCCGCCATGGAGGACGAGCCCTCCAACGACAACGTGAGGGGACACGGGGACACCGGGGACACCGGGGGCACCAGGGGCATGGGGGGCATGGGGACACTGGGGACATGGGAGGCACGGTGGGCACGGGGGGCACCGGGGTTATGGGGACACTGGGGACATGGGGGGCACCGGGGGTATGGGGGGTATGGGGACACTGGGGACATGGGGGGCACTGGGGGTATGGGGGGTATGGGGACACTGGGGACATGGGGGGCACCGGGGGTATGGGGGGTATGGGGACACTGGGGACATGGGGGGCACCGGGGGTATGGGGGGTATGGGGACACTGGGGACACTGGGGACATGGGGGGCACCGGTGGTATGGGGGGGTATGGGGACACTGGGGACATGGGGGGCACTGGGGGTATGGGGGGTATGGGGACACTGGGGACATGGGGGGCACTGGGGGTATGGGGGGTATGGGGACACTGGGGACACGGGGACATGGGGGGCACCTGGGGTATGGGGACACAGGGACATAGGGGGCACCGGGGGCAGGGGGGGGCACCAGGGGTATGGGGGGTATGGGGACACTGGAGACACTGGGGACATGGGGGGCACAGGGGGGTCCAGGGATTGCAGGGGGCAGGAGGGGTATGGGGGGCACCAGGGGTATGGGGACACTGGGGACACTGGGGACACTGGGGACACGGGAGACACAAGGGACATGGGGGCACGGGGGGCACTGAGGGTTTGGGGACACAGGGGGTATGGGGGACACGGCGGGCATCGGGGGCACAGGGGGTTTGGGGACAGGGACATTGTGGGGACAGGGACATCATGGTGGGACATGGGGACAGGGACATTGTGGGGACAGGGGCATGGTGGTGGCACGAGGGGCATAGCAGTGAGGGGGGACAGGAGCGCAGTGGGGACACGGGGGACCCTGGGGGGGCTCTGGGATCATGGGGACAGGCGCCACGGGGACACTGGCACTGGGGACACTGGCACTGGGGGTGGCACAGACCGGTGGCCCCTTGTCCCCTCCCCGCCCCGTGCCAGCTCCTGGGGGGCCCAGCTGTGGGTGTGGGGGGATGTCAAAGCACCGAGGGTGTCCCCTCCCTGTCACCCCACCCTGGGGGTCCCTGGGGGGGTCCCACGGTGCCCCCCAGGTGCTGAGGTGCCCCCCCACCCCGGTGCCAGCTGTACCTGGGGGTGGTCCTGGCCGCCGTCGTCATCGTCACCGGCTGCTTCTCCTACTACCAAGAGGCCAAGAGCTCCAAGATCATGGACTCCTTCAAGAACATGGTGCCCCAGGTGGGCAGCGGGGGCACGGCCGGGGGGGTCCCGGGGGGACGGGCACCCCCTGAGGTGCCCGCTGCCCCCCCAGCAAGCGCTGGTGATCCGCGAGGGCGAGAAGATCCAGATCAACGCCGAGAACGTCGTGGTCGGGGACCTGGTGGAGGTGAAGGGCGGCGACAGGGTGCCCGCGGACATGAGGATCATCTCCTCCCACGGCTGCAAGGTGGGCACGGGGGGCACTGGGGGGGCACTGGGGGCACTGGGGACACTGGGGACACTGGGGACATTGGGCAGCGACAGGGTGCCCCATGGGCGCATGAGGATCATCTCCTCCCACGGCTGCAAGGTGGGCACGGGGGGACATCCAACCCCACCCAACCCAACCCTACCCAATCCCACTCAATCCCCCCACAACCCCAAACCGCCCCCAACCCCCCATACCCCAAAACCTCCCAGCTCCCCGTACCCCAATCCCCCCAATCCCCCCATAACCCCAATCCCACCCATCTCCACCAAATCCCCCCTGTACCCCAATCCCCCCACAACCCCAAACCCCCCCAATCCCCCCACAACCCCAAACCCCCCAATCCCCCCATAACCCCAATCCCCCCATAACCCCAAACCCCCCCAAGCCCCCGTACCCCAAATCCCCCTGAATCCCCCTACAACCCCAATCCCCCCAAACCCCCCATAAGCCAAATTCCACCAAACTCCACCAAATCCCCCCTTAACCCCAATCCCCCCAATCCCCCTCCATAACCCCAAACCCCCCCATGCCCCCCATACCCCAACTCCCCCTGAATCCCTCCCATCACCCCAAACTCCCCCAATCCCCCCAATCTGCCCACAACCCCAAACCCCCCAATTCCCCCTGAATCCCCCCATAACCCCAATCCCCCCATAACCCCAAACCCCTCCAATCCCCCCCAATACCCCCACAACCCCAATCCCCCCATAACCCCAAACCCCTCCAATCCCCCCCAATACCCCCACAACCCCAATCCCCCCCAATCCCCCATACCCCAAATACCCCCCATACCCCCAATCCCCTCGTACCCCAATCCCCCCAAATCCCCCCAAGGTGGACAACTCCTCGCTGACGGGCGAGTCGGAGCCGCAGACGCGCTCGCCGGAGTTCACGCACGAGAACCCCCTGGAGACGCGCAACATCTGCTTCTTCTCCACCAACTGCGTCGAAGGTGGGCCCCCGCCGCCCGCCGTGTCCCCAGGCCCCGTGCCACCTCCGCGCCACCTCCGCGTCACCTCCGTGCCACCGCAGGGACCGCGCGGGGCATCGTCATCTCCACCGGGGACCGGACGGTGATGGGCCGCATCGCCTCGCTGGCCTCGGGGCTGGAGGTGGGCCGGACGCCGATCGCCATGGAGATCGAGCACTTCATCCGCCTCATCACCGGCGTGGCCGTCTTCCTCGGCCTCTCCTTCTTCATCCTCTCCCTCATCCTCGGCTACACCTGGCTCGAGGCCGTCATCTTCCTCATCGGCATCATCGTGGCCAACGTGCCCGAGGGGCTGCTGGCCACCGTCACGGTGAGGGGCTGGGAGCACTGGGAGGGCACTGGGAGGGCACTGGGAGCACTGGAAGCACTGGGAGGGCACTGGGAGCACTGGGAGGGCACTGGGAGGGCAATAGACGCATTCCTGTGGGGCTCCACCATCATCTTCCTCATGAGCATCATTGTGGCTAGCGTGCCTATGGGGCTGCTGGCCACTGTCATGGTGAGGGGCTGGAAGCACTGGGAGGGCACTGGGAGCACTGGGAGCACACTGGGAGCACTGGGAAGGCACTGGGAGGGAAATCTGGGGCACCGGGAGCACTCTCAGGAGGGCTCCACCATCATCTTCCTCATGAGCATCATTGTGGCTAGTGTGCCCGAGGGGCTGCTGGCCACCGTAATGGTGAGAGGGGGCACTGGGAGTACTGGGAGGGCACTGGGAAGCAACTGGGAGGGCACTGGGAGTGCAATAGAGGCATTACTGGGGGGCTCCACCATCATCTTCCTCATGGGCTTCATCGTGGCTAGTGTGCCCGAGGGGCTGCTGGCCACCATCACGGTGGGAGGGGGCTCTGGAAGGGGGATAGGGGGCACTGGGATCATTTTGGGGTGCTGGGGAGGGTCCCCAGACCCCATAACGGGGGTCCCAGCCCTGTGACACCCCGGGGTGTCCCCCAGGTGTGCCTGGCCCCGATGACCAGCTGATCGCACCAGGGTACTGAGGGCACCCTGAGGGCACGCTGTGGGGGCTCTGGGGCCACTTTTGGGGTCGGGGGGGTCCCCAGACCCCAGAGCGGGTCTCCCACTCCCTGTCCCACCCCCGTGACACCCCGGGGTGCCCCCCAGGTGTGCCTGGCCCCGATGACCAGGTGATCACAACGGGGTGTTGAGGGCACCATGAGGGTGGGGGTTCTGGTGCCACTTTTGGGGTCGGGGGTGGTCTGTGCACCCCATAGCGGGGGTCCCACCCCTGTGACACCCCGGGGTGCCCCCCAGGTGTGCCTGACCCTGACTGCCAAGCGCATGGCGCGGAAGAACTGCCTGGTGAAGAACCTGGAGGCCGTGGAGACGCTGGGCTCCACCTCCACCATCTGCTCGGACAAGACGGGCACGCTGACCCAGAACCGCATGACCGTGGCCCACATGTGGTTCGACAACCAGATCCACGAGGCCGACACCACCGAGGACCAGTCGGGTGCGTGGGGGGCACCCCCAAATCCCCAGTGCCCCCAGCACCCCAATCCCCTGGAACCCCAATGCTCTGGGACCTCGGTACCCAAACCCCCGGCACCTCAATCCCCTGGAACCCAAATCCCCCAAAACCCTGATCCCCTGGAACCCCAACCCCCTGAAACCCCGATCCCCCAAAACTCCAACTCCCCGGGACCTCAGTACCCAAACCCCCTGGCACTCTAATCCCCCAGAACCCTGATCCCCCAAATCCCCAAATCCCTGGAACCCCAATCCCCCAAAACCCTGATCCCATGGAACCCCCAGTGGGTGGCACTGGTGACATTGGGGTGGTTAGTGGGTGACACTGGGGTGGTCAGTGGGTGACACCGGGGTGGCCAGTGGGTGACACCGAGATGGTCAGTGGGTGACACTGGGGTGGTCAGTGGGTGACACCAATGGGTGGCACTGGTGACATTGGGGTGGTCAGTGGGTGACACTGGGGTGGCCAGTGGGTGACACTGGGGTGGTCAGTGGGTGACACTGAGGTGGTCAGTGGGTGACACCAATGGGTGGCACTGGTGACACCAGGGTGGTCAGTGGCTGACACTGGGATGGTCAGTGGGTGACACCGGGGTGGTCAGTGGTCAGCCCTGGTGACACCAGAATGGTCAGTGGGTGACACCAGGGTGGCCAGTGGTCAGCCCTGGTGACACTGGGATGGTCAATGGGTGGCACCAGGATGGTCAATGGGTGGCACCAATGGGTGGCACTGGTGACACCCTGCTGGCCAGTGGGTGACACCAGGTGGTCAGTGGGTGACAGCGGTGACACCCTGGTGGCCAGCAGGGTGACACCAGGGTGGCCAGTGGGTGACACCGAGATGGTCAGTGGGTGACACGGGGGTGGTCAGTGGGTGACACTGAGGTGGTCAGTGGGTGACACCAATGGTGGCACTGGTGACATTGGGGTGGTCAGTGGGTGACACCAGGGTGGCCAGTGGGTGACACCAATGGGTGGCACTGGTGACACCAGGGTGGTCAGTGGCTGACACTGGGATGGTCAGTGGGTGACACCGGGGTGGTCAGTGGGTGACACCAGGGTGGTCAGTGGGTGACACCGAGATGGTCAGTGGGTGACACTGGGGTGGTCAGTGGGTGACACCAGGGTGGCCAGTGGGTGACACCGAGATGGTCAGTGGGTGACACTGGGGTGGCCAGTGGGTGACACCAATGGGTGGCACTGGTGACCCCAGGGTGGTCAGTGGCTGACACCGAGATGGTCAGTGGGTGACACTGGGGTGCTCAGTGGGTGACACTGAGGTGGTCAGTGGGTGACACCAAGGTGGTCAGTGGGTGACACCAGGTGGTCAGTGGGTGACACCAAGGTGGTCAGTGGGTGACACCGGCCGTGCCCTGACCGCGCCCCCTGTCCCCAGGTGCCACCTTCGACAAGCGCTCGCCCACGTGGGCGGCCCTGGCGCGCATCGCGGGGCTCTGCAACCGCGCCGTGTTCAAGCCGGGCCAGGAGAACGTCTCCATCTCCAAGGTCGGGGGGTCCCCGGGAGCCGGGGGAGGGGACGGGGCCCCCGCGCCCCGGCGGCGGCGGTGACAGCGGTGTCCCCCCGCAGCGGGACACGGCCGGCGACGCGTCCGAGTCGGCACTGCTCAAGTGCATCCAGCTGTCGTGCGGCTCCGTCAGGAGGATGCGGGAGCGCAACCCCAAAGTCACCGAGATCCCCTTCAACTCCACCAACAAGTACCAGGTGCTGCGGGCACTGGGGGCACTGGGGGCACAGGGATGGGGCACTGGGAGCACTGGGGGCACTGGGGGCACGGGGATGGGGCGCTGGGAGCACTGGGGGCACAGGGATGGGGCACTGGGAGCACTGGGGGCACTGGGGGCACAGGGATGGGGCACTGGGAGCACTAAGGGCACTGGGGGCACTGGGATGGGGAACTGGGATGGGGCACTGGGGGCACTGGGAGATGGCACTGAGAGAGGGCACTGGGGCACTGGGGGCACTGGGGGCACTGGGGGCAATGGCATGGGGCACTGGGGGCACTGGAGGCACTGGGACAAGGAACTGGGATGAGGAACTGGGGACATTGGGGGCACTGGGATGGGGGCACTGGGATGGGGCACTGGGATGGGGCACTGGGATGGGGCACTGGGAGCACTGGGGGCACTGGGAGAGGACACTGGGACGGGGCACTGGGGGCATTGGGAGCACTGGGGGCACTGGGGGCACAGGGATGGGGCACTGGGATGGGGGCACTGGGAGGAGGCACTGGAATAGGGCACTAGGATGGCAAACTGGGGGCACTGGGAGGGGGCACTGGGGGCACTGGGAGGGGGCACTGGGGACACTGGGGGCACCGGGCAGTGTGTGGGTGACCCCATGCTGACCCCAGTGGGTGACACTGGTGACACTGGGGTGCCTCTGGGTGACACTGGTGACAGCGGGCAGTGCATGGGTGACCCTGGGGTGGCTCTGGGTGACACCAGGCAGTGCATGGGTGACCCTGGGTGGCTCTGGGTGACCCTGGGGTGGCTCTGGGTGACACCAGGCAGTGCATGGGTGACCCTGGGTGGCTCTGGGTGACCCTGGGGTGGCTCTGGGTGACACCAGGCAGTGCATGGGTGACCCTGGGTGGCTCTGGGTGACCCTGGGGTGGCTCTGGGTGACACCAGGCAGTGCATGGGTGACCCTGGGTGGCTCTGGGTGACCCTGGGGTGGCTCTGGGTGAAACTGGCGACACCAGAACGGTCAGTGGGTGACCCTCGGTGGCTCTGGGTGACACTGGTGACAGCGGGCAGTGCGTGGGTGACCCTGGGGTGGCTCTGGGTGACAGCGGGCAGTGCGTGGGTGACCCTGGGGTGGCTCTGGGTGACACCAGGCAGTGCGTGGGTGACCCTGGGGTGGCTCTGGGTGACACCGGGCAGTGCGTGGGTGACCCCACGCTGACCCCGCTGTCCCCTGTCCGTGTCCAGCTGTCCATCCACGAGCGCGAGGAGGACCCCCAGGGCTACCTGCTGGTGATGAAGGGAGCCCCCGAGCGCATCCTGGACCGCTGCTCCCGCATCCTCCTGCAGGGCCAGGAGCAGCCCCTGGACCAGGAGATGCGCGAGGCCTTCCAGAACGCCTACCTGGAGCTGGGGGGGCTCGGGGAGAGGGTCCTGGGTACGCCCGGGGGGGTCCTGAGGGGATTTGTGGGGGGCCGGTGTTGCTGGAAGGGGATCCAGAGGAGATTTGGAGGAGAAAAGCCTGGATGAGAATGTGGAGGAACCTTGCAGAGTCCCTACCTGGAGCTGGGGGGGCTCGGGGAGAGGGTCCTGGGTACACCTGGGGGGTCCTTAGGGAATTTGGGGGGGCCCGGGGGGGTTCTGAGGGGTCCTGAGGGGGATTTGGGGGGGCCCGGGGTTGCTGGAAGGGGATCCAGAGGAGATTTGGAGGAGAAAAGCCTGGATGAGAATGTGGAGGAACCTTCCAGAGCCCCTACCTGGAGCTGAGGGGGCTCGGGGAGAGGGTCCTGGGTACACCTGGGGGGTCCTGGGGGGTCCCGAGTGCATCTGGGGGGACCCGGTGGTGCCCAGCGTTCTGTCACCTGTACCTGCCCCCGGACACATCCTGGGGGTCCGTGTGGGGTCCCTCTTGGGTTCCTGGGGGTGTTTTGGGGGGTTTTTGGGGTCTCACCATCCCCACAATGTCCCCAGGGTTCTGTCACCTGTACAGACACTCCTGGGGGTGTTCTGGGGGGTCTTTGGGGTCTCACCATCCCCACAATGTCCCCAGGGTTCTGTCACCTGTACAGACACTCCTGGGGGTGTTTTTGGGGTCTTTGGGGTCTCACCATCCCCACTCCAGTCCCCAGCATTCTGTCACCTGTACCTGTCCCCGGACAAATCCTGGGGGTCCCTGTGGGGTTCCTCATGCGTTCCTGGGGGTGTTTTTGCGGTTTTTGGGGTCTCACGGTCCCCACTCCGGTCCCCAGGGTTCTGTCACCTGTACCTGCCCCTGGAGAAGTTCCTGGGGGTATTTTTGGGGTCTCACCGTCCCCCACAATGTCCCCAGGGTTCTGTCACCTGTACAGACACTCCTGGGGGTGTTCTGGGGGGTCTTTGGGGTCTCACCATCCCCACAATGTCCCCAGGGTTCTGTCACCTGTACAGACACTCCTGGGGGTGTTTTTGGGGTCCTTGGGGTCTCACCATCCCCCACAATGTCCCCAGGGTTCTGTCACCTGTACAGACACTCCTGGGGGTGTTCTGGGGGGTCTTTGGGGTCTCACCATCCCCACAATGTCCCCAGGGTTCTGTCACCTGTACAGACACTCCTGGGGGTGTTCTGGGGGGTCTTTGGGGTCTCACCATCCCCACAATGTCCCCAGGGTTCTGTCACCTGTACAGACACTCCTGGGGGTGTTTTTGGGGTCCTTGGGGTCTCACCATCCCCCACAATGTCCCCAGGGTTCTGTCAACTGTACAGACACTCCTGGGGGTGTTTTTGGGGTCTTTGGGGTCTCACCATCCCCACAATGTCCCCAGGGTTCTGTCACCTGTACCTGCCCCCGGACAAGTTCCCCCGCGGGTTCCGTTTCGACGCGGACGAGGTGAATTTCCCCACCAGCGACCTTTGCTTCGTGGGGCTCATGTCCATGATTGACCCCCCCCGTGCCGCCGTGCCCGACGCCGTGGGCAAGTGCCGGAGCGCCGGCATCAAGGTGGGACCCCAAAACCCCCCTGAGCCTGCCCGGGACCCCAAAACCTCAGCACGGGACCCCAAAACCCCCCTAAGCCTGCCCAGGACCCCAAAACCTCCACCCGGGACCCCAAAACTCCCCCTGAGCCCACCTGGATCCCAAGACACCCATCTGGAACCCCAAATTTCCCCTGAGCCTGCCTGGGACCTCAAAAGCCCCACCCAGACCCCAAAACCCACCCTGAGCCCACCCAGACACCAAAATCCCCACCCGGGACCCCAAAACTCCCCCTGAGCCCACCTGAACCCCAAAACCCCCGCCTGGGACCCCAAAATCCCCCTGAGCCCCATTTCCCCTTGTCCCCCCATTCTGGGGTGCCCCCAGGTGTCCCCAGCTGCTCCCAGCTGTCCCCAGGTGTCCCCAGGTGTCCCCCAGGTGTCCCCAGATGTCCCCAGGTGCTGACGGTGCCCCCCAGGTGATCATGGTGACCGGGGACCACCCGATCACGGCCAAGGCCATCGCCAAGGGCGTCGGGATCATCTCCGAGGGCAACGAGACCGTGGAGGACATCGCAGCGCGCCTCAACATCCCCGTCAGCCAGGTGAACCCCAGGTGAGCCAGGGGAACCCCAGGTGAGCCCCGGGTGAACCCCAGGGGAACCCCAGGTGAGATAGGAGAACCCCAGGTGAGCCCCAGGTGAACCAGAGGAACCCCAGAGGAACCCCAGAAGAACCCCAGGTGAGCCCCAGGTGAACCAGAGGAACCCCAGGGAACCCCAGAGGAACCCCAGAAGAACCCCAGGTGAACCCCAGATGAGGCAGAAGAACCCCAGGTGAGATAGGAGAACCCCAGGTGAGCTCCAGGTGAGCCAGAGGAACCCCAGGTGAGATAGGAGAACCCCAGGTAAGCCCCAGGTGAACCAGAGGAGCCCCAGGGGAACCCCAGAGGAACCCCAGGTGAACCAGAGGAACCCCAGGGGAACCCCAGGGGAACCCCAGAGGAACCCCAGAAGAACCCCAGGTGAACCCCAGATGAGGCAGAACCCCAGGTGAGATAGGAGAACCCCCGGTGAGCCCCAGGTAAGCCAGGTAGGGGAAGTTGAGGGGATTTGGGGGTCCCGGGGGGTCTTCTGTGGAATTTTGGGGCGCTGGAGCAGATTCTGGGGTTCTGACCTCCCAGTGACCCCCCCAAGGTGTGTTTGGTGCATGGATCACACCTGAAGGACACGATGGGGATTTGGGATTTGGGATGGGGTCCCAGGAGATTTTCCCAGGACTTTTGGGGTGCCGATTTTGGGGTGCCGAATTTGGGGCGCTGATTTCGAGGCACTGACCCCCCGTGACCCCCAGAGAGGCCAAGGCGTGTTTGGTGCTCGGGTCACACCTGAAGGACACGATGGGGATTTGGGATTTGGGATTTGGGATGGGGTCCCAGGGGGTTTTCCCAGGACTTTTGGGGTGCCGATTTTGGGGCGCTGATCCCGCTGTGACCCCCAGGGAGGCCAAAGCGTGCGTGGTGCACGGCTCGGACCTCAAGGACATGAGCTCGGAGCAGCTGGACGAGATCCTGCGCAACCACACCGAGATCGTCTTCGCCCGCACGTCCCCCCAGCAGAAGCTGATCATCGTCGAGGGCTGCCAGAGACAGGTGACACTGCCCTGTCCCTGTCACCTGTGTCACCGGCGTCACCGGCGTCACCTGTCCCCTTAGCCCCTCATCCCAATGTCCCCAAAGCCCTCAATACCTCCAATGTCCCCAGTGTCCCCAAAGTCTCCAATGTCCACAACATCCCCAGTGTCCCCAGTGTCCCCAATGTCCCCAGTGTCCCCAAAGCCACCAATGTCCACAACATCCCCAGTGTCCCCAGTGTCCCCAATGTCCCCAGTGTCCCCAAAGCCACCAATGTCCCCAATCCCCAATGTCCCCAATATCCCGTGTTCCCCATATTCCCAATGTCCCCAATGTCCCCAGGTGTCCCCAGTGTCCCCAAAGCCACCGATGTCCACAACATCCCCAACGACCCCAATATCCCGTGTTCCCCATATTCCCAATGTCCCCAGTGTCCCCAGGTGTCCCCAATGTCCCCAAAACCTCCAAAGTCCCCAGTATCCCCAAAGCCACCAATGTCCCCAGCATCCCCAGTGTCCCCAATGTCTCCAGTGTCCCCAAAGCTCCTCAGTGTCCCCAGCATCTCCAGGGTTCCCCATATTCCCAATGTCCCCAATATGGCCCCAACATCGCCAATGTCCCCAGAACGCCCAATGTCCCCAGTGTCCCCAAAGCCACCAATGTTCCCAGTATCCCCAATGTCCCCAGTGTCCCCAAAGCCACCAACGTTCCCAGTATCCTCTCAATACCCCAATGTCCCCAATGTCCCCAGTGTCCCCAGTGTCCCCAATGTCCCCAATATCCCGTGTTCCCCATATTCCCAATGGCCCCAATGTCCCCAATGACCCCAATGTCCCCAGTGTCCCCAATGTCCCCAATGTCCCCAATATGCTGTGTTCCCCATATTCCCAATGTCCTCAATACCCCCGATGTCCCCAATGTTCCCAGTGTCCCCAAAGCCCTCAGTGTCCCCAATGCCCCCAGTGTCCCCAATGTCCCCAAAATCCCCAACATCCCCAGGGCGCCATCGTGGCGGTGACGGGTGACGGCGTCAACGACTCGCCGGCGCTGAAGAAGGCGGACATCGGGATCGCCATGGGCATCGCCGGCTCGGACGTGTCCAAGCAGGCGGCCGACATGATCCTGCTGGACGACAACTTCGCCTCCATCGTCACCGGCGTCGAGGAAGGTCGGGGACAGGCACAGGGGTTTGGGGACATCGGGGACATGGCGGGTATTGGGGGAACTGGGGGCATTAGGGACATCGGGGGTATTGGGGACATCGGGGACACTCGGGGCATTTGGGGTATTGGGAGTATTGGGGGCGTTGGGGACATTTGGGATATTGGGAGTAGTGGGGGTATTTGGAGCATCGGGGACATTGGGGACTTTGGGGATTCTAGGGATATTAGGGACATTGGGGACATTGGGGATAATTGGAGCATTGGGGACATTGGGGATATTTGGGACATTGGGGACACCGTGGGTATTTGGGATTTTGGGGTACGGGGGACACAGGGGATGTTGGGGACTTTGGGGTCATTGGGGACATTGGGTACTTTGGGGATATCTGGGACATTGGGGACATTGGGGATGTTTGGGGACATTGTGGGTGTTTGGGATATTGGGGGTATTGGGAACATTGGGGACATTTGGGACATTGGAGGAATTGGGAATTGGGGACATTTGTGGGTATTTGGGATATTGGGGACATTGGGGACATTGGGGTCATTGGGAGCACTGGGGACACTGGGGACATTTAGGGACATTTGGGGACATGTGGGGCCGCCGCTGTCCCCTGGCAGGCCGCCTGATCTTCGACAACCTGAAGAAGTCGATCGCCTACACCCTGACCAGCAATATCCCCGAGATCACCCCGTTCCTGCTCTTCATCATCGCCAACATCCCGCTGCCGCTGGGCACCGTCACCATCCTCTGCATCGACCTGGGCACCGACATGGTGAGGGGCACCCCAAATCCACCTGGGAACCCCAAATCCATCCCAAATCCATCCCAAATCCATCCCAAATCCATCCCAAATCCATCCCAAATCCATCCCAAATCCATCCCAAATCCCACTGCCGCTGGGCACCGTCACCATCCTCTGCATCGACCTAGGCACCGACATGGTGAGGGGCACCCCAAATCCACCTGGGAACCCCAAATCCATCCCAAATCCATCCCAAATCCATCCCAAATCCATCCCAAATCTAACCCAAATCCAACCCAAATCCATCCCAAATCCAACCTAAATCCAACCCAAATCCAACCCAAGTCCATCCCAAATCCACCCAGGGACCCCATATCCATCCCAGAGATCCCAAATCCAACCCAAATCTTCCCAGGGACCCCAAATCCACCCAGGTACCCCAACCATGACCCCAAATCCATCCCAAATCCAACCATGACCCCAAATCCATCCCAAATTCTCCTGGGGATCCCAAGTCCACCCAGGGACCCCAAATCCAACCAGGGACCCCAAATCCATCCCAAATTCTCCTGGGGATCTCAAATCCACCCAGGGACCTGAAATCCTCCTGTCCCTGGGCACTGCCACCATCCCATGACGTGTGACACTGGGTGACACCGGGTGACACTGGGTGACGCCGGGTGACACTGGGTGACACCGGGTGACACTGGGTGATGCCGGGTGACACTGGGTGACACCGGGTGACACCGGGTGCCACCGCTGTCCCCTCAGGTCCCTGCCATCTCGCTGGCCTACGAGGCGGCTGAGAGCGACATCATGAAACGGCAACCGCGGAACCCCCGCAGCGACAAACTGGTCAACGAGCGGCTCATCAGCATGGCCTACGGCCAGATCGGTCAGTGGTCACTTGAGGTCACTCGGGGTCACTCAGGGGTCACTCTGGGTCACTCTGGGTCACTCAGTGGTCACTCGGGGTCACTTTGGGTCACTCAGGGGTCACTCAGGGGTCACTCGGGGTCACTCTGGGTCACTCGGGGTCACTCTGGGTCACTCAGTGGTCACTCTGGGTCACTCTGGGGTCACTCGGGGTCACTCAGGGTCACTCTGGGTCACTCTGGGGTCACTCGGGGTCACTCTGGGGTCACTCGGGGTCACTCTGGGTCACTCTGGGGTCACTCATCAGCATGGCCTACGGCCAGATTGGTCAGTGAGGGGTCCCAAGGTGATCCCAAATCCCGTAACTCTGATCCCAATCCCAATCCTGATCCCAATCCCATGGCTCGGATCCTGATCCCGATCCCAATCCCACGATCCCAATCCCAATCCCAATCCCAATCCCAATCCTATGGCTCTGATCCCAGTCCCAATCCCAATCCCATGGCTCTGATCCCGATCCCATGGCTCTGATCCCAATCCCGAGCCCGATCTCAATCCCATGATCCTGATCCCGATTCCGATCCTGATCCCATGGCTCTGATCCGATCCTGATCCTGATCCCGATCCCATGGCTCTGATCCCGATCCCATGGCTCTGATCCCAATCCCGAGCCCGATCCCAATCCCATGATCCTGATCCCAATTCCCATCCTGATCCCATGGCTCTGATCCCAATCCCGAGCCCGATCCCAATCCCATGATCCTGATCCCAATTCCGATCCTGATCCCATGGCTCTGATCCGATCCTGATCCCGATCCCGATCCCATGGCTCTGATCCGATCCTGATCCTGATCCCGATCCCATGGCTCTGATCCCGATCCCGATCCCGCAGGGATGATCCAGGCTCTGGGCGGGTTCTTCACCTACTTCGTGATCCTGGCGGAGAACGGGTTCCTGCCGGGAACGCTGCTCGGGATCCGCCTGGCCTGGGACGACCGCTCCAAGAACGACCTGGAGGATTCCTACGGACAGGAGTGGGTGAGGGACCCTAAAACCGACCCTACACACGGGTTACACACCGGTTACACACAGTTACACACCAGTTACACACCGGTTACACACCAGTTACACACCCATAACAGCCCTGGGATGACCGCTCCAAGAACGACCTGGAGGATTCCGACAGACAGGAGTGGGTGAGGGACCCTAAAACCGACCCTACACACGGGTTACACACCGGTTACACACAGTTACACACCAGTTACACACCGGTTACACACCGGTTACACACCAGTTACACACCCATAACAGCCCTGGGATGACCGCTCCAAGAACGACCTGGAGGATTCCGACAGACAGGAGTGGGTGAGGGACCCTAAAACCGACCCTACACACGGGTTACACACCGGTTACACACAGTTACACACCAGTTACACACCGGTTACACACCAGTTACACACCCATAACAGCCCTGGGATGACCGCTCCAAGAACGACCTGGAGGATTCCGACAGACAGGAGTGGGTGAGGGACCCTACACTGACTCTACACACGGGTTACACACCGGTTACACACAGTTACACACCTACTTCCATCCCATTTCCACCCCATTAATGCCCAATTCCCACCCCATTTCCTCGTTTATTTCCTCCCTGTTTCTCCCGTTCGCTCCCGGTTTCCCATTCAATCCCGTTTCCCGCTTTCCCCGGTTGTTCACTCCCAGTTTCCTCCCGGTTTCCCCAGTTGCTCACTCCCGGTTTCCCCCCCGGTTTCCCCCATTGTTCCTCTCTGGTTTCCCCCGTTGTTCACTCCGGTTTCCCATTTCCCCCGTTCACTCCCGGTTTCCCCCCCGGTTTCCCCCATTGTTCACTCCGGATCCCCAGTTGCTCCATCCGGTTCCCCCCGGTCTCCTCGTTTTCTGCCCCCGGTTTCCCGGTTTCTCACTCCGGTCCCCCCGATTTCCCGGTTTCCCCGTTGTTCCCCCTCGTTGCCTGGTTTCTCACTCCAGTTTTCTCAGTTTCCCGGTTTCTCACTCCGGTCCCCCCCGGTTTCCCCGTTGTTCTCCCCAGTTTCCCGGATTCTCACTCCAGTTCCCCCGTTTCTCACTCCGGTTCCCCCTCGGTTTCCTGGTTTCCCCGTTGTTCTCCCCGGTTTCCCGGTTTCTCACTCTGGTTCCTCTCAGTTTCCCGGTTTCTCACTCCGGTCCCCCCCGGTTTCCCGGTTTCTCACTCTGGTTCCTCTCAGTTTCCCGGTTTCTCACTCTGGTTCCTCTCAGTTTCCCGGTTTCTCACTCCAGTTCCCCCCAGTTTCCCAATTTCCCTGTTGTTCCCCCCGGTTTCCCCATTGTTCCCCCTCATTACCCAGTTTCTCACTCCAGTCCCCCCCGGTTTCCCGGTTTCTCACTCTGGTTCCCCCAGTTTCCCGGTTTCTCACTCCGGTCCCCCCCGGTTTCCCGGTTTCTCACTCTGGTTCCTCTCAGTTTCCCAGTTTCTCACTCCGGTTCCCCCCAGTTTCCCAGTTTCCCTGTTGTTCCCCCTGGTTTCCCCATTGTTCCCCCTCGTTTCCCAGTTTCTCACTCCAGTTCCTCCTGGTTTCCTGGTTTCTCACTCCAGTTCCTCCAGGTTTCCCGGTTTCTCACTCCGGTCCCCCCTGGTTTCCCCATTGTTCTCCCCGGTTTCCCGGTTTCTCACTCTGGTTCCCCTCGGTTTCCCCGTTGTTCCCCCGGGTTTCCCCGTTGTTCTCCCCAGTTTCCCGGTTTCTCACTCCGGTTCCTCTTGGTTTCCCGGTTTCTCACTCTGGTTCCCCCCGGTTTCCCCATTGTTCTCCCCGGTTTCCCGGTTTCTCACTCCGGTTCCTCTTGGTTTCCCGGTTTCTCACTCTGGTTCCCCCCGGTTTCCCCGTTGTTCTCCCCAGTTTCCTGGTTTCTCACTCCAGTTCCTCCAGGTTTCCCGGTTTCTCACTCCGGTCCCCCCAGTTTCCCACTCCGGTCCCCCCAGTTTCCCGGTTTCTCACTCCGGTCCCCCCCGGTTTCCCCATTGTTCTCCCCG
The DNA here is from genome assembly GCF_031753505.1 of Anomalospiza imberbis. Lineage (NCBI taxonomy): Eukaryota > Metazoa > Chordata > Aves > Passeriformes > Viduidae > Anomalospiza > Anomalospiza imberbis. The sequence continues at coordinate 21,057 of NW_027099857.1, read as the reverse complement.
GTTTCCCAGTTTCTCACTCCGGTTCCCCTCGGTTTCCCCGTTGTTCCCCCGGGTTTCCCCGTTGTTCTCCCCAGTTTCCCGGTTTCTCACTCCGGTTCCTCTTGGTTTCCCGGTTTCTCACTCCGGTTCCCCCCGGTTTCCCCGTTGTTCTCCCCGGTTTCCCGGTTTCTCACTCTGGTTCCGTTGCCAGACGTACGAGCAGCGGAAGGTGGTGGAGTTCACGTGCCACACGGCGTTCTTCGCCAGCATCGTCGTGGTGCAGTGGGCGGATCTCATCATCTGCAAGACCCGCCGCAACTCCGTCTTCCAGCAGGGCATGAAGTGCGACAGAGCGCCCCAAAATCACCCCAAAATCACCCCAAAATCACCCCAAAATCCCATCTAAAAAAACCCCAAAACCACCCTAAAATCACCCCAAAATCACACCAAAACCCATATAAAAATACCCTAACAACACCTCAAAAACACCCCAAAATCACCCCAAAAATCGCACCCCAAAATACCCCAAAACCACCTTAAAATCACCCCAAAATCCCACCAAAAAATACCCCAAAACCCCCCTAAAATCACGCCAAAATCCCACCCAAAAATACCCCAAAATCACCCCAAAATCCCATCCAAAATCCCATCCAAAACCACCCCAAAATCACCCCAAAATCCCACCCAAAAATACCCCAAAATCACCCCAAAATCCCATCCAAAATCCCATCCAAAACCACCCCAAAATCACCCCAAAATCCCACCCAAAAATACCCCAAAATCACCCCAAAATCCCATCCAAAATCCCATCCAAAACCACCCCAAAATCCCATCCAAAAATACCCCAAAACCCCCCAAAAATCACCCCAAAATCCCATCCAAAATCCCATCCAAAAATACCCCAAAATCACCCCCTAAAACCACCCCAAAATCCCACCCAAAAATACCCCAAAACCCCCCTAAAATCACCCCAAAATCCCACCCAAAAATACCCCAAAACCCCCCTAAAACCACCCCAAAATCCCCCCAAAATCCCATCTAAAAATACCCCAAAACCCCCCTAAAATCACCCCAAAATCACCCCAAAATCACCCCAACCCCCCCCCAAAAATCCCCAATCCCCCCACAAACCCACATCCCCCTTCCAACTCCCCTCTCCCCGGAAAAAATCCCAAAACCTCCCCCAAAAAACCCCAAGCCCGGGCCCAAAACAGCCGAAAAAACCCCGAATCCCCCCCATTTTTTAGGAACAAAATCCTGATTTTCGGGCTGCTGGAGGAGACGGCGCTGGCGGCGTTCCTGTCCTACTGCCCGGGCATGGGGGTGGCGCTGCGCATGTACCCCCTCAAGTGAGGCTCACCCCAAATCCCGACCCCAAAAACCGCCCACGCCCCTTCTAGATCCCCCCAAAAAATCCTAAAATTGCGCCAAACCCTAAAAAAATCCCAAATCCAACAAAAATCCCCAATTCCCCTCCAAAACCCCTCTAAAAATCCTAAAATTGCTCCAAACTCTAAAAAAACCCCAAATCCACCCAAAAATCCCCAATTCCCCTCCAAAACCCCTCTAAAAATCCTAAAATTGGGCCAAACCCTAAAAAAATCCCAAATCCACCAAAATCCCCCCATGGCCTTTCCAAATTCCCCCCAAAAAATCCTAAAACTGCTCCAAAACCTAAAAAAATCCCAAATCCACCAAAATCCCCCCATGGCCTTTCCAAATCCCCCCCAAAAAAATCCTAAAATTGCGCCAAAACCTAAAAAAATCCCAAATCCCCCCAAAAACCCCAAATTCCCATGGAAACCCCCCCAAAAACCCCAAATTCCCATGGAAAACCCCCCAAAAAATCCCAAATCCCCCCAAAAACCCCAAATTCCCATGGAAAACTCCCGAAAACCTCAAATTCCCATGGAATACCCCCCAAAAAATTCCCAAATCCCCCCAAAAACCCCAAATTCCCATGGAAAACCCCCCAAAAAATCCCAAATTCCCATGGAAAACCCCCCAAAAAAATCCCAAATCCCCCCAAAAAATCCCAAATTCCCATGGAAAACCCCCCAAAAAATCCCAAATCTCCCCCAAAGCCCCAAATTCCCATGGAAAACCCCGCAAAAAATCCCAAATTCCCATGGAAAACCCCCCAAAAAATCCCAAATCCCCCCAAAAATCCCAAATTCCCATGGAAACCCCCCCCAAAAAATCCCAAATCCCCCCAAAAACCCCCAAAAATCCCAAATTCCCATGGAAACCCCCCCAAAAAACCCCAAATTCCCCTCCAAAAAAAAGAAAAATCCCCCCGAGTAACCATAAAAAATTGGGGGGAAAACCAACAAAATCGGGGGCGGAATCTCCAGCAAATGGGAATGAATAAATTGGGGGGGCGGGGGGGGGTTGAGAAAATTTTGGGGACCCCCCCCCGGGATTTGGGGTGGCCAAATTTTGGGGTTTTGTGGCCAGGGTCACGTGGTGGTTCTGCGCCTTCCCCTATTCCCTGCTGATCTTCGCCTACGACGAGGTGAGGAAACTGATCCTGAGGCGCTACCCCGGAGGTGAGGCACCCCAAAAACGGCGGGGGGCACCCCAAAAAAATTGGGGGGGGGGGGGCGTCTGAAAAAATGGGGGGCACCCCAAAAAAATTGGGGGGGGGATAAAAGAAATGGGAGGGAAAGTGAAAAAAAAAAACCCAAAAATGGAGGTGGGAAAATGGGGGGGAATAAAAAAATGGGGGGCACCCCAAAAATGGGGGGGAATAAAAAAATGGGGGGCACCCCAAAAATGGGGGGCACCCTAAAAAATGGGGGGGGCGTCCGAAAAAATGGGGGGGATAGCCTGAAAATGGGGGAAACCCCAAAAATGGGGGTGAGAAAATGGGGGTAAATAATAAAAATGGGGGGGACACCCCAAAAATGGGGGGGCACCCTAAAAAATGGGGCGGCACCACAAAAAATGGGGGGAAACCCCAAAAATGGCGGCGAGAAAATGGGGCGAATAAAAAAATTTGGGGGGACACCCAAAAAAATGAGGGGGCACCCCAAAAAATGGGGGGACACCCCAAAAATGGGGGGAATACCCTAAAAATGGGGGGAAACCCCAAAAATGGGGGGGACACCCTAAAAATGGGAGGGGACCCCAAAAAATGGGGGGAATGCCCTAAAAATGGGGGTGAGAAAATGGGGGGAAATAATAAAAATGGGGGGACACCCCAAAAAAATGGGGGGAAACCCCAAAAATTGAGGTGGGAAAATGGGGGGAATAAAAAAATTTGGGGGGGCACCCCGAAAAAATGGGGGGAGCACCCTAAAAATGGGGGAAACTCCAAAAATGGGGGGAATACCCTAAAAATGGGGGGACACCCCAAAAATGGGGGGAATACCCTAAAAATGGGGGGACACCACAAAAAAAGGGGGGAAACCCCAAAAATGGCGGCGAGAAAATGGGGGGAATAAAAAAATTTGGGGGGACACCCAAAAAAATGAGGGGGCACCCCAAAAAATGGGGGGATACCCTAAAAATGGGGGTGAGAAAATGGGGCTAAATAATAAAAATGGGGGGACACCCCAAAAAAAGGGGGGAAACCCCAAAAATGGAGGTGGGAAAATGGGGGGAATAAAAAAATTTGGGGGGGCACCCCGAAAAATGGGGGGGCACCCCAAAAAATGGGGGGAGCACCCTAAAAATGGGGGGAATACCCTAAAAATGGGGGGACACCCCAAAAAATGGGGGGAATATCCTAAAAATGGGGGTGAGAAAATGGGGGAAATAATGGGGGAAAAAAAAAACCCGAGGGGAAACCCCAAAAAATGGGGGGACACCCCAAAAATCGAAAATCCTGGGAGAAACCCCCCCAAAAAAATGGAATCCTAAAAAATGGGAACCCCAAAAAACGGGAAACCCAAAATATGGGAATCCCAAAAAGAATGGATTTGGGGTTTTGGGGGTTTGGGGATTTGGGGTTTGGGGGTTTTGGGGTTTGGGGTTTTGGGCATTTCGGGTTTTGGGATTTTGGGGTTTGGGGTTTTTGGGATTTGGGGATTTAGGGGTTTGGGGTTTTGGGGATTTGTGATTTTGGGGGTTTGGGGTTTTGGGGATTTGGGGTTTGGGGTTTTTGGGATTTGGGGGTTTGGGGTTTGGGGTTTTGGGGTTTGGGGTTTTTGGGATTTGGAATTTTGGGGTTTTGGGTTTTGGGCATTTGGGGTTTTGGGATTTTGGGGTTTGGGGTTTTTGGGATTTGGGGATTTGGGGTTTGCGTTTTTGGGGAATTTTGGGTTTTGGGATTTTGGGGTTTGGGGTTTCGGGTTTTGGGGATTTGGGGATTTGGGGTTTTGGGGATTTGGGGATTTGGGTTTGGGGTTTTGGGGAATTTTGGGTTTTGGGATTTTGGGGTTTGGGATTTCAGGATTTGGGGATTTGGGGATTTGGGGTTTTGGGCATTTGGGGTTTGGGGTTTCCAGGATTGGAGTTTCGGGTTTTGGGGATTTGGGGTTTTGGGGATTTAGGGTTTGGGGATTTGGGGTTTTGGGTTTTTGGGGTTTTGGGTTTTGGGGTTTTGTGTTTTTGGGATTTGGGGTTTTGGGGAATTTTGGGTTTTGGGATTTTGGGGTTTGGGGATTTCAGGTTTTGGCATTTTGAGGCCCCCCTGACGCCCCCTCCCCTTTTTTTGCAGGCTGGGTGGAGAAGGAGACCTATTATTGATCCCATTATTGATCCTAATATTGATCCCATTATTGATCCCATTATTGATCCCATTATTGATCCCATTATTGATCCTAATATTGATCCTAATATTGATCCCATTATTGATCCCATTATTGATCCTACTATTGATCCCATTATTGATCCTACTATTGATCCCATTATCGATCCCATTATTGATCCCATTATCGATTCCCTCCCCCCCTTTTGGGACCCTCGGAGCCCCCCCTGCACCCCAAAACTAACCCGGGGGGGGTCGCGACCCCCCTGAACTTGGGGGGACACCCGGACCCCCCCCCCGCAGAGCAATAAACCAGTTTAACCCCCCCGTGTACTGGGATGGACTGGGAGGGGAGGGGAGACCCCCAGACCCCCCAAATTTCCCCCGAATTCCCCCCAAATTCCCCAAATGTTCCCAAAATCCCCCCAGATTCCCCAAATTCCCCAAAATTCCCCCCCAAAATCCCCCCAAATTCCCCAAATGTCCCCAAAATTCCCCCCAAAATTCCCCCAAATTCCCCAAATTTCCCCAAAATCCCCCCAAATTCCCACAAATTTCCCCAAAATCCCCCCAAATTCCCCAAATGTCCCCAAAATTTCCCCCAAAATTTCCCCAAATTCCCACAAATTTCCCCAAAATTTTCCCAAATTCCTACAAATGTCCCCAAAATCCCCCCCAATTTTCCTCCAAATTCCCTCAAATTTCTCCCAAATTCCCACAAATTTCCCCCAAATTCCCCCAAATTTCCCCAAATTTCCCCCAAATTCCCCCAAAATTCCCCCAATTTCCCCCCACGTTTCCCCCCAGTGCCCTCCGAGGTTGCCATGGCTTTGGTTACTATGGGATGTGGTTGCCATGGGGATGGAGTTCCCATAACAAGGTGGTTGCCATGGGGACAGGTTGCCAAGGGAATGTGGTCGCCATGGAGACGGTTGCCACAGGAATAGGTTGGCATGGCGAGATGGTTGCCATGGGAACAGGTTGCCATGGGGACAGGTTGCCATGGGGACAGGTTGCCATGGGGACAGGTTGCCATGGGGACAGGTTGCCATGGGTGATGGTTGCCACGGGCAATGGTTGCCATGGGGATGTGGTCGCCATGGTGATGTGGTCGCCATGGTGATGTGGTCGCCATGGTGATGTGGTTGCCATGGGGATCCCGTTGCTATGGGGATTTGGTCGCCATGGTGATGTGGTTGCCATGGGGATGTGGTTGCCACGGGCAATGGTTGCCATGGGGATCCCATTGCTATGGGGATGTGGTCGCCATGGTGATGTGGTTGCCATGGGGATGTGGTTGCCACGGGCAATGGTTGCCATGGGTGATGGTTGCCATGGGGATATGGTTGCCATGGGGATGTGGTTGCCATGGGTGATGGTTGCCATGGGGATGTGGTCGCCATGGTGATGTGGTTGCCATGGGGATCCCGTTGCTATGGGGATGTGGTTGCCACGGGCAATGGTTGCCATGGGTGATGGTTGCCACGGGCAATGGTTGCCATGGGTGATGGTTGCCATGGGTGATGGTTGCCATGGGGATGTGGTCGCCATGGGGATGTGGTTGCCACGGGCAATGATTGCCACGGGCAATGGTTGCCCTGGGGATCCCTTTGCTATGGGGATGTGGTTGCCACGGGCAATGGTTGCCACGGGCAATGGTTGCCACGGGCAATGGTTGCCACGGGCAATGGTTGCCATGGTGATGTGGTTGCCATGGGGATCCCGTTGCCAGGGGGATCCCGTTGCCATGGGAACGCTCGATTCTCTCCCGCCCGTCTCCCGTCCCCCCCGTTTTCCCCCGGTGGCCCCGGGGGTGACCCCAGCGGTTCGGGGGGGGGGGGGCGGCGCGGCCCCGGGGGGGTCCCGGGGGAGGGGGAGGGGGCGCGGCCGAGCCCCCCCGCGCCGGGCAGGGTGAGAGCCGCGGGTGCTGCCGGGAGATTCCCGCACTTAATCCCCCCGGATCATCCCCCCCCGCCCCCACCGCGGCCTCAATCCCGAGGGACACCGGGGACCCCCCCGAGCGGCGACAGCGGGGGGGCTCATCCCTGTCACCCCCTCCCCATTCCCAGCTGCTCTGCCCCCCAAAATTGAGCCACCCCCCACCCTAAACAGCACGTGGGGGGTGGGGGGAGGGAGAGGGGGGCAGCGGCTCCTTGGGGAGGGAGGGGGGGTGAAATTTGGGGGTGCTCCCGAACCCCCCCCCCCCCCCAAAAAAAATCCCCCCAGGGCCGCTCAGCGGAAACTCAGAGCTCAGAGCACGGCCGGGAGCTGGGGGGGGGCGGCATCCCCCCCGGGACCCCCGAAACTCGGGGACACCCCGGGGACACCCGGGGGACACCCCAGGTGACCGTGACCCCCCCGTGTCCCCCCAGGACGGGATCCCCATCGTGGCCTTCGCCGAGGGCGATGACATCGGTGGGGGGGAGGGAATTTGGGGGTCCCGGCCCCCCCCGAGCCCCCCCAGACGGGTTCGAGCTCCTGCAGATCCTGAAGGAGGTGGCGCTGACCGTGTGTCACCCCAATGTCACCCCCCTGTCACCCCAGTGTCACCCCCACACAGTGTCCCCAAGCGTCACCCCAGTGTCACCCCCGTGTCACCCCAGTCACCCCAGTGTCACCCCCCACAGTGTCCCCAAATGTCACCCCAGTGTCACCCCCGTGTCACCCCCCTGTCACCCCAATGTCACCCCCCCACAATGTCCCCAATGTCACCCCAGTGTCACCCCAATGTCACCCCCCACAATATCCCAAATGTCACCCCAGTGTCACCCCCGTGTCACCCCAATGTCACCCCAATGTCACCCCCCACAGTGTCCCCAATGTCACCCCAGTGTCACCCCCGTGTCACCCCCCTGTCACCCCAATGTCACCCCCCCACAATGTCCCCAATGTCACCCCAGTGTCACCCCCGTGTCACCCCAATGTCACCCCCCCACAGTGTCCCCAATGTCACCCCTGTGGTCACCCCAATGTCACCCCAATGTCACCCCAATGTCACCCCCCACAGTGTCCCCAAGTGTCACCCCAATGTCACCCCCGTGTCACCCCAATGTCACCCCAATGTCACCCCCCACAGTGTCCCCAAGTGTCACCCCAATGTCACACCTGTGTCACCCCCCTGTCACCCCAATGTCACCCCAATGTCACCCCCCCACAGTGTCCCCAATGTCACCCCAATGTCACCCCCCTGTCACCCCAATGTCACCCCCCCCCACAGTGTCCCCAAGTGTCACCCCAATGTCACCCCAATGTCACCCCAGTGTCACCCCCCACAGTGTCCCCAATGTCACCCCAGTGTCACCCCCGTGTCACCCCAGTGTCACCCCCCACAGTGTCCCCAATGTCACCCCAGTGCCACACCTGTGTCACCCCCCTGTCACCCCAATGTCACCCCCCACAGTGTCCCCAATGTCACCCCAGTGTCACCCCATTGTCACCCCCGTGTCACCCCCCTGTCACCCCAATGTCACCCCCCACAGTGTCCCCAGGTGTCACCCCAGTGTCACCCCTGTGGTCAGTGGCACTGAGCACCTGTCACCCCAATGTCACCCAATGTCACCCCAGTGTCACCCCAATGTCACCCCAATGTCACCCCCCACAGTGTCCCCAAGTGTCACCCCGGTGTCACCCCTGTGGTCAATGGCACTGAGCATGTGCATGTCCAGTGTCACCCCAGTGTCACCCCCATGGTCAATGGCACTGACCACGTTGAGTGTCACCCCCCCCATGGTGGCCCCCACACTCTGTGTCCCCCCATGTGCCCAGGCCAGCCGCGTGTGGCCGGACATGGAGCATGAGGATGAGGATGAGGATGAAGATGAGGATGAGCATGAGGAGGATCTGCCGGGACCTGAGCAGGTCCTGGAGTGGCTCCAGGAGGTTCTGGAGGGGGACACTGGGGACAGCAACAGCAGTGATGATGGTGAGGGTGAAGAGGAAGATGATGATGACGATGGCAGTGATGAAGATGATGATGATGACAAAGTTGATGACAATGCTGACTGACAACAGCGACAGCGATGACAACGACGATGACGGCAATGATGACGAAGATGGCAATGACAGTGGTGACGATGACAGTGATGACGATGATGATGATGGTGACGATGATGAAGATGATGGCAGTGACAGTGGTGACAAGGATGACAGTGATGACGATGATGATGATGGTGACGATGATGAAGATGATGGCAGTGACAGTGGTGACAAGGATGACGATGACCATGCTGACTGACAGCGATGACAGCGATGATGATGGTGACGATGATGAAGATGGCAATGACAGTGGTGACAATGATGACAGCGATGACGATGATGATGGTGACGATGATGAAGATGATGGCAGTGACAGTGGTGACAAGGATGACGATGACAATGCTGACTGACAGCGATGACAGCGATGATGATGGTGACGATGATGAAGATGATGGCAGTGACAGTGGTGACAAGGATGACGATGACAATGCTGACTGACAGCGATGACAGCGATGATGATGGTGACGATGATAAAGATGATGGCAGTGACAGTGGTGACAAGGATGACGATGACAATGCTGACAGCGATGACAGCGATGATGATGGTGACGATGATGATGAAGATGATGGCAATGACAATGGTGACGATGATGACGACAATGAAAATGATGGCAACGACGATGACGACGACGACGATGACGATGATGACCGACAACGACAACAACGATGATGATGATGACAATGACGATGACAATGATGATGATGGTGACAATGATGATAATGACAACAAAGACGATGACAATGACAACAGTGATGATGACGATGATGACAATGATGATGATGATGAGGAAAGTGATAACAATTATGACGATGATGATGATGATGATGATGATGATGATGATGACCAGGCCATAAAACCCCCAGAGGACCAGGGAGTGTCCCCAGGGGAACGGGGATCCCTGGGAATGGGTGAGATCCCTGTGAAAGATCCCAGTGCCAGATCCCAGTACGGGATCCCATTACCAGGTCCCAGTTTGGAATCCCAGTACCAGACCCCAGAGTGGGATCCCATTACCAGATCCCAGTGCCGGATCCCAGAGCAGGATCCCATTACCAGGTCCCAGTTTGGAATCCAAGTACCAGACCCCAGAGTGGGATCCCATTACCAGATCCCAGTGCCAGATCCCAGTACGGGATCCCATTACCAGGTCCCAGGTTGGAATCCTAGTGCCAGATCCCAGTACACAATCCCATTACCAGATCACAGAGTGGATCTGGACTGGACCCACTGGGATCTGGACGCACGCCAGTATGGGATCCCATTACCAGGTACCAGTTTGGAATCCCAGTACCAGACCCCAGAGTGGGATCCCATTACCAGATCCCAGAGCGGGATTCCAGTAGCAGATCCCAGTGCCGGACCCTGGTATGGGATCCCATTACCAGGTCCCAGGGCCAGATCCCAGTACGGGATCCCATTACCAGGTCCCAGTTTGGAATCCCATTACCAGATCCCAGTGCCAGATCCCAGAGTGGGATCCCAGTACGGGATCCCATTACCAGATCCCAGTACGGGATCCCATTACCAGATCCCAGTATGGGATCCCATTACCAGATACCAGTACAGGATCCCATTACCAGGTCCCAGTGCCGGATCCCAGTATGGGATCCCATTACCAGGTCCCAGTTTGGAATCCCAGTACCAGACCCCAGAGTGGGATCCCATTACCAGATCCCAGTGCCGGATCCCGGTATGGGATCCCATTACCAGGTCCCAGTTTGGAATCCCAGTACCAGACCCTACAGGGGGATCCCTGCCCCCGGGCCCCTCCCGGGGCCGTGTGTGACAGTGCCCCCCCTTGTCCCCCCCCAGCCCGGGCGGTGACACCGCGGGGACCCCAAATCTCGGCCGCGGGGGACCCTGGGGAGGGGGGGGGGAGGGCGGGGCGGCTCCTCCCGGCTGACCCCGCCCCTCCAAGCCCCTCCCCCGACGACCCCGCCCCGTTAAGCCCCTCCCACTCCCGCTCAGAGCGGCGGCACCGAGAGCCCGAGCGGCGGCACCGGCACCGGCAGCGCCCGCGGCCGGTAAGTGCGGGCGCGGGGGGAGCCCCGGACCCAGCGAGCGACCCCCGGCCCCGCCGGCGGCCCCGCCGGCCGCAGCGGCACCGGATGGACCCCGCGGCCGCCGCCTCCATCCGCTCCCGGCGCCGCTCCCGGGGCCGCTCCCGGTGCGCTCCAGCGGCCCCGGACCGCGGTGATGCCCCCCCCGCCCCCGCTCTGTGTGACCCCCCCCCCCCGCCCGCCGGAGCATCCACCCCCCCCCGCTCCGGTGATGGCGCCGGGCGGGCAGGAAGGGGTTAATGGTGCCGGGGGTCCCGGACAGGGTCTCCGGTGCCCCCCTTCCCCCCCCCCCCCGCTCCTTTCACTTCCCCTTTCGCTGCCGGGGGGGCTCGAACCCGTGACACGCCGGGGGGGGGGGGGACACTCGGTGGCTCCCGGTGCCCACGCGGGACACGGGACCCGCCACCCCCCGTGTCCCCATCCCGGTCCCGGTCCCGGTCCCGTCCCGCTCCCCACGCGGGACACGGGGCTATTCCCCCCCCCCCACCCCACGCGTGCCCCCCCCCCCGCCCCGTGGTGGATGTCACCGTGTCCCCGCGCGGTCCCGTCCCGTCCCCGCGGTGCCACCCAGTGCTCCCGGTGCTCCCAGTACCAGCGATGGCACCGCATCCCCCGGGACGGGGTGACACCCCCCCACCCCCCCCCTCCCCAAAACAGGTTCGGGGACATCCCGGGGTGGGAGGGGGTGAGGGGTCCCACGCGTGGCCGCGGCCCCGGGGCGCGTGAGGCGGTCACGCGCCGCCGGCGGGGGCCAAACTGGGGCCAAACTGGTCCCAAACTGGGCCGCGGGAGGCGCCGCTTCCGCATCTCCGCGCCGGGACGGGGCGGGGGCCCGGGAAAGGGACCGGGGCACGGCGCGGGGAGGGGTGGGGGGGGTCCCGGGACTCATGGTCCCCACCACCCCACCCGTGCCCCGTCCCACGGAGCGGCCCCGCGTGGGGAAACTGAGCCACGATGGGTGTGTGTGTGTGTGGGGGGGGGAAGGATCGCGCCCAGCTGCGCCCCAGATGTGCCCCAGATGTGCCCGGGGATGCTGCGGCCGCCGGGGCAGGGCGGGACCCCCGCGACACGCGTGGGACCCCCGAGACACGGCGGGGCAGGAGGGTGGCGGTGGCCGTGGGGCAGGGCGGGGCCCCGGGGGGGCCACGCAGGGGCCGGACTGTGGCCGTGGGGCCGGACAGCGGGGTCGGGGCCGTGTCCGTGGGGTCGGGGCCGTGTCCGTGGGGCCGGAGCCGTGTCCATGGGGCCAGGGCCGTGACTCGCATTCCGGGGGGGGGCCGGGGGGGCCGGAGGCGGCCGCGCCGCTCCCCGAGCCACAAAGGGCCCCTTGTCCCCACGCTGCGTGGGGGGGGGGGGGGGGCTCGTGGGGGACCCTCCCCCCGCGTCCCGCTCTCCCCACCCACCCCAAAAACACGCGGAGGGGGGGGTGGGCACGGCGTGGGGGGTGGGGGGGGGGCAGCGATGCGATCGGCGCCCCCCGGCCCCCCCCCACGCTCCACACAAAGGCCGGACGTGACCGTCCCACCCGTGTCCTGCCCCCCCCCCCCACCCCCGCCGTGTCCCGGCCCCCCCAAACCCGCCGAGCCCCCCGCCCGCCCCACTGAATGGGCCCCCGCGGGGCCACGCCCCTCGTGAATATTCATGAGGCGCTTTGCATGAGAAACGTGAATGGGGCGGCGGGGGGTCCCACGGCGTGTGTGGGGCGGGGGGGGTCCGTGGGTATTTCCCCCCCCCCCCCCCCCGATCCCATCCCGATCCTTTTCCTGGCGGGTTCCCCGCGGGATCGGGCGCGGGTGGGGCCCGGAGCGGCGGGGGGGGGGGTCCCGGTGCCCGCCCCCGGCGGAAGGGCCCCGTGTCCGGCCGGGGCTGAGTCATGGGCGGCCTTAAAGGGGCCGCGCTCGGACACGGGGGGAGGGGCTGGGGGGAGGGGCTGGTATTGGGGGGGGGGGAGGGGAGGGGTTGTTTTTGGAGAGGAGCGTGGGGTGGGGGGGGGACGCGTCTGTGCGTGGGGGGAGCGTCTGTTCCTTTGGGGGGGGGGCGTGGGCAGGTGTTGGATGCGGGGGGGGGGGCTCACGTGTGTGTGTGTGTGTGGGGGGAGGGGGTTGTTTACCAAGCGCAGTCACGAGTGGGGAGGGGGGGGGGGGTCGTGGGTGGGTGGGGGGGGAGGGGGGGGGTTGTTTACGGGTAGTTAAGGGGGGTGGGGGTGGGGGGCAGCGACGCGGCCGTGGCCGTGTCCCGGTGCGTGGGACCCCCCCCCAACCTTTCCCGCGTGTCCGTGGGGTCCCCGAGCCGCCCCCCCCCAACCCACGGGTGCGGGGGGGGGGGGGTCGGGGTGGGGGGTGGGGAAGGGGCAGGCGGGGTGATGCGTTGCCGTGGCAACCGCATCCCTGCGTGGGTGGCGGCGTCGCCATGGCAACGGGGACCGGCGGGAGAGGGGGGGGACGGTGACCCCCCCCCCCCCCAAAACACACACACACGGCTGAGACCCCCCCCACCCAGCGCGGGGGAGCGAACGGGGGCAGTGCGAATTTGGGGTGAGCTTGGTGCAAAGGGGGGGTCACTGAATTTGGGGTGAGAGTACAAAGGGGGGGGTCACTGAATTTGGGGTGAGCGTGCAAAGGGGGGGTCACAATTCAGGGTGAGAGTGGCAAAGGGGGGGTCAGTGAATTTGGGGAGAGAGTGCAAAGGGGGGGGGTCAGTGCGAATTTGGGGTGAGCATGCAAAGGGGGGGGTCACTGAATTTGGGGTGAGCGTGCAAAGGGGGGGGGTCAGTGCGAATTTGGGGTGAGTGTGCAAAGGGGGGGTCACAATTCAGGGTGAGAGTGCAAAGGGGAGGTCACTGAATTTGGGGTGAGCTTGGTGCAAAGGGGGGTCACAATTCAGGGTGAGCGTGCAAAGGGGGGGGGGTCACTGAATTTGGGGTGAGAGGGCAAAGGGGGGGGTCAGTGTGAAGGGGGGGTCAGTGTGAGTTTGGGGTGAGCGTGCAAAGGGGGGGGTCACTGAATTTGGGGTGAGTGTACAAAGAGGGGGGTCAGTGTGAATTTGGGGTGAGCGTGCAAGGGGGAGGTCACAATACAGGATGAGAGTGCAAAGGGGGGGGGTCACTGAATTTGGGGGTGAGCGTGCAAAGGGGGGGGTCAGTGCGAATTTGGGGTGAGCGTGCAAAGGGGGGGGTCAGTGCGAATTTGGGGTGAACGTGCAAAGGGCGGGGTCAGTGCGAATTTGGGGGTGAGCATGCAAAGGGGGGGTCAATGAAAAGGGGGGGGTCAGTGCAAAGCGGGCTCAGTGTGAGTTTGGGGTGAGCGTGCAAAGGGGGGGGTCACTGAATTTGGGGTGGAGCTCGGTGGAAAGGGGGGGGGGTCACAATTCGGGGTGAGCGTGCAAAGGTGGGGGTGACAGTTCTGGGCTGTCCCCAGGCGAGTGCAACAGCCCCGTGCAAAGGGGGGGGTCGGGGGGGTGACAGTGCCAGCGCTGTCCCCGTGCAAAGGGGGGGTCGGGGGGGTCTGTGCCAGCCCCCCCGCGCTGGGGAGGGGACACGGAGCCGCCGCCGCCGGTCCCTGCTCGGTCCCTGTCACATCCGTGAGCGTCACATGAGTCACGGCCGGGGGCTGGGCTGGCACCGGGACTGAGCCCGGGGACACGGTGACAGCGGGGACCGGCGCTGGGGACAGTCGTGACACCAGTGGCTGAGGCTACTGGGGACACTGGGACGGAGGCTGGGGACACTTGTGACACCAAGGACTGAGGCTGGGGACGGTCGTGACTTGAGCAGCTGAGCTTGGGGGACGCTTGTGACACCTGTGGCTGAGGCTGGGGACATCTGTGACAGCCGGGACTGGGGCTGGCACTGGGGACTGAGCCTGGGGACACTCGTGACACCTGTGGCTGAGGCTGGGGACATCTGTGACACCCGGGACTGGGGCTGGCACTGGGGACTGAGCTTGGGGACACTCGTGACACCTGTGGCTGAGGCTGGGGACATCTGTGACACCCGGGACTGGGGCTGGCACTGGGGACTGAGCCTGGGGACACCCGTGACAGCAGGGATCGAGGCTGGGGACACTCGTGACACGCGTGGCTGAGTCCCCTGTCACTCGTGACACGCGTGGCTGGGAGCAGGAGCATTCATGTCACACCGGCTCTGTCCCGTGTCACTCATGTCACCCGTGGCAGTGTCCCCTGTCCCTCATGTCACCCCGTCCCAGTCCCATGTCCCCCATGTTAATGTGTCCTTGCAGCCATGTCCCTGATGTCCCATGTGTCCCCTGTCCCCAGCTGTGGTCATGTCCCTCATGTCACCTCTGTCCCCAGCCACGTCCCAGTCCCACAACCCCCATGTCCCCCATGTCCTGGTGTCCCCTGTGTCCCCGGCACAGCCATGTCCCCCATGTCCCCTGTGTCCCAGCACAGCCATGTCCCCCATGTCCCCTGATGTCCCTGATGTCCCCAGCCATGGCCATGTCCCCCATGTCCCCCATGTCCCTGATGTCCCCTGTGTCCCCGGCACAGTCATGTCCCTGATGTCCCCTGTGTCCCCAGCCATGGCCATGTCCCCCATGTCCCTGATGTCCCCTGTGTCCCCAGCACAGCCATTGTCCCCCATGTCCCCTGGTGTCCCCTGTGTCCCCAGCCATGGCCATGCCCCCCATGTCCCCTGTGTCCCCAGCACAGCCATGTCCCCCCATGTCCCCTGTGTCCCCCTGTGTCCCCAGCACAGCCATGTCCCCCATGTCCCCCACGTCCCCCCATGTCCCCTGTGTCCCCAGCACGGCCATGTCCCCCATGTCCCCCCATGTCCCCTGTGTCCCCAGCACAGCCATGTCCCCCATGTCCCCCATGTCCCCTGTGTCCCCAGCACAGCCATGTCCCCCATGTCCCCTGCTGTCCCCTGTGTCCCCAGCCATGGCCGAGTACCGCAGTCTGCTGGAGGAGCTGGCCCAGAACATCAGGGCCGAGGACCTGGAGCAGCTCAAGTCCGCGTGTCGCGAGGACATCCCCAGCGGGGAGGGGGACGCCATCGCCACCGCCACCACTGGTTCGCCTTCCTGGAGCGCCACAGCAAGCTGGACCGAGGTGTGACCCGGGGACACCCCGTGCCACCGGCACTGTCCCCTCCCCGCGCCCCGGGCTGCTGCAGCCCTGGGCTGGTCCCCATCCCGGTCCCCTGAGCCCTGTCCCTGTCCCCTCTCCCAATCCCTGAGCCCTGTCCCTGTCCCCCATCCCCTGAGCCCTGTCCCCTCTCCCAATCCCTGAGCCCTGTCCGCTGTCCCATCCCCTGAACCCTGTCCCTGTCCCCATCACCTAAGCCCTGTCCCTGTCCCCATCACCTAAGCCCTGTCCCCATTCCCTGTCCCCATCACCTGTCCCCTGTCCCCAGTCCCTGTCCCCATCCCCTGAGCCCCATCCTCTCTCCCAGTCCCCATTCCCTGTCCCCATCACCTGAGCCCTGTCCCTGTCCCCTCTCCCAGTCCCTGTCCCCTGTCCCATTCCCTGTCCCCATCACCTGTCCCTGTCCCCATCCCCGTCCATCTTGTCCCCATCCCGTCTCCATCCCTGTCCCACCCCCATCCCGGCCCCTTGTCCCCATCCTCATCCTGTTACCCCTTCCCTGTCCCCATTCCCATCCCTGTCCCCATCCCTGTCCCTGTCCCCATTCCCATCCCACCTTGTCCAGTCCAATCCCTGTCCCTCCCCTGTCCCCCTCCTGTCCCCATCCCTGTCCCTGTCCTCATCCCTGTCCCCTGCCTCACACCCCTGTCCCCATCCTGTACCTCCCCTGTCCCCCTCCTTGTTCCCATCCCTGTCCCTTGTCCCCATCCTGTCCCCATCCTGTCCCTCGTCCCCTCCTCATCCCTGTCCCCATCCTGTCCCACTTCTGTCCCTTGTTGTCTCCCCATCTTGTCCCCATCCTGTCCCCCTCCTGTCCCTGTCCCCATCCCTGTCCCTGTCCCCATCCCTGTCCCCATCCCGTACCTCCCCTGTCCCCCTCCTTGTCCCCATCCCTGTCCCTTGTCTCCTCATCCATGTCCCCATCCTGTCCCTCTCCTGTCCCTTGTCCCCTCCCCATCCTTGTCCCCATCCTGTCCCCCTCCTGTCCCTCCTCTGTCCCCCTCCCTGTCCTGTCCCCCTCCCTGTCCCTGTCCTCATCCCTGTCCCCTGCTCACCCCTGTCCCCATCCCGTACCTCCCCTGTCCCCCTCCTTGTCCCCATCCATGTCCCTTGTCCCCTCCCCATCCTTGTTCCCATCCCTGTCCCTTGTCCCCATCCTGTCCCCATCCCTGTCCCTCGTCCCCTCCTCATCCCTGTCCCCATCCTGTCCCACTCCTGTCCCTTGTCCTCTCCCCATCCTTGTCCCCATCCTGTCCCACTTCTGTCCCTTGTCCTCTCCCCATCCTTGTCCCCATCCTGGTCCCCCTCCCTGTCCCTGTCCCTGTCCCCATCCCTGTCCCCATCCCGTACCTCCCCTGTCCCCCTCCTTGTCCCCATCCCTGTCCCTTGTCCCCTCCCCATCCTTGTTCCCATCCCTGTCCCTCTCCTGTCCCTTGTCCCCATCCTGTCCCCATCCTGTCCCTCCCGTGTCCCTTGTCCCTTCCCCATCCCTGTCCCCATCCTGTCCCACTCCTGTCCCTTGTCCCCATCCATGTCCCTTGTCCCCTCCCCATTCCTTGTTCCCATCCCTGTCCCTCTCCTGTCCCTTGTCCCATCCTCTCCCTCCCGTGTCCCCTGTCCCCTCCCCATCCCTGTCCCCATCCTGTCCCACTCCTGTCCCTTTGTCCCCATCCTGTCCCCCTCCTGTCCCTCCCCTGTCCCCCTCCCCGCCCCCTCTGGGCCCCTGCGGCCGCAGCGCGGGTGGCCCGAGCCCAGCACGTGTCCCGTGTGTGTCCCGTGTGTGTCCCGTGTGTGTCCCCGCGCTGTCCCCGCGCTGTCCCCGTGTCACAGACAACCTGTCCTACATCGTAGCACATCTTCGAGATCTCGCGCCGGCCGGACCTGCTGACCAAGGTTGTCCAGTACCGCACGCAGGTGCTCAAGATCTCCGAGGAGGACGAGGTGGACACGAAGCTCACGCGCATCCCCAGCGCCAAGAAGTACAAGGGTGAGACGGGACCCGGGGACAGGTGGGGACAGGGACAGCCAGGGATGGGGACAGCAGGGGACAGGGACAGGGACAGCCGGGGATGGGGACAGGGGACAGGTGGGGGATGGGGACGCAGGGGATGGGGACAGCCGGTGACACGAATCTTGCACGCATCCCCCGCGCCAAGTACAAGGGTGAGACAGGACCCGGGGACAGGGACAGGTGGGGAAGGGACAGGTGGGGATGGGGACAGCAGGGGACAGGGACAGGGACAGCGGTGACACGAATCTCGCACGCATCCCCAGCGCCAAGAAGTACAAGGGTGAGACAGGACCCACAATGGGATGGGGACAGGGACAGGGACAGGGACAGGTGGGGACAGGGACAGCCAGGCACGGGGACAGCCAGGGATGGGGACAGCCAGGGATGGGGACAGGGACAGCTGGGGACAGGGACAAGGACAGGGACAGACGGGGGCGGGGACAGGGACAGCCGGGGACAGGGACAGAGACAGCCAGGGATGGGGACAGGGACAGCCCAGGGACGGGGGACAAGGACAGGGACAGATGGGGACGGGGACAGCCGGGGATGGGGACAGGGACAAGGGGACAACCGGGGACAGGGACAAGTGGGGATGGGAGCAGGGACAGCTGGGGACAGGGACAAGGGACAACCGGGGACAGGGACAGCCAGGGATGGGGACAGGGACGGCTGGGGACAGGGACAAGGGACAACTGGGGGACAGGGACAGCCAGGGACGGGGACAGGGACAAACGGGGACAGGGACAGGGACAGGGACAGGGACAGCCAGGGACGGGGACAGGGACAAGGGACAACCGGGGGACAGGGACAAGTGGGGATGGGAGCAGAGACAGCCAGGGATGGGGACAGGGACAAGTGGGGATGGGAGCAGGGACAGGCAGGGATGGGGACAGGGACAGCCAGGGATGGGGATAAGGACAGGGACAGATGGGGACAGGGACAACCAGGGATGGGGACAGGGACAGCCAGGGACGGGGACAAGGACAGGGACAGATGGGGACGGGGACAGCCGGGGATGGGGACAGGGACAAGGGACAACTGGGGACAGGGACAAGTGGGGATGGGAGCAGGGACAGCCGGGGATGGGGACAGGGACAGCTGGGGACAGGGACAAGGGACAACCGGGGACAGGGACAGGGACAGACGGGGACAGGGACAGACGGGGGATGGGGACAGCCAGGGACAGGGACAGGGACAGACGGGGACAGGGACAGACGGGGACAGGGACAGCCAGGGCAGGGACTGTCACTGTCCCCAGGCAGGGACAGCGACCCCTCCCCAATCACCCCAGGGTAGGGACAGGGACCCCCGGGAAAGGCTGGGGACCCCGGGAAGGGTTGGGGACCCCCAGGAAGGGTTGGGGACCCCCCCGAGGGCTGGGACAGGGACCCCCAGGAAGGTTTGGGGACCCCCCCAGAAAGATGGGGACCCCGGGCAGGATTGGGGACCCCAGGAAGGGTTGGGGACCCCCCCCCATCATCCCAAAGCTGTGGCAGGAACCCCGAGGGGATAAAAGCCCCCCCCCCCCCGGAAGGGTTGGGGACCCCCAGGAAGGGTTGGGGACCCCCAGGAAGGCATGGGGACCCCCAGGAAGGTTTGGAGACCCCCCCAGGAAGGGTTGGGGACCCCAAGAAAGGGTTGGGGACCCCCCCAGGAAGGTTTGGGGACACCCCCAGGAAGGGTTGGGACCCCCGGGGCAGGGTTGGGACGCCCGGGCAGGGTTGGGGACCCCCCCAGAAGGTTTGGGACCCCCCCCAGGAAGGGTTGGGACCCCCGGCAGGGTTGGGGGACCCCCGGGCAGGGTTGGGGACCCCCAGCGGGGGGGGGAGCACCCCCTGACCCCCCCCGTGTCCCTCCCCCAAGACATCATCCGGCAGCCCTCGGAGGAGGAGATCATCAAACTGGCCCCCCCCCCGAAAAAGGCCTGAGCAGCAGGAGGAGCCCCCCCCCGCCCCCCCCCCCAGAGCCCCCTCCCCAATTTCAACCCTGGAGGGGTGGGGGGGGGGGAGGGGCACCAAGAGCGGTCTGAACCCCCCCAAATCGGGGGAAGGGGGGGGGGGAAATTCCCATGGGACCCCCCCCCACCCTGAAAAGGCCTCGATTTTGGGGGGGGGGGGGGTTAAGGGATGGGGACCCCCCCCCCCCCAATGTGGGTAAGTTGATGGGGGGGCATAAAAAATGGGACCACCCCCCCCCCACCCTAATTTGGGGGGTTAAAAATATTGGGAACCCCCCCCCCCCACGTTAAATTTTGGGGGTCCCCCACCCCTACCCCATTTGGGGGGGGGGTCAAAATTATTGGGAACCCCCCCCACCCACACCTTAAATTTGGGGTCCCTAATTTGAGGGGGGGGGGGGTCTGTGACAGGGACTGAGACCCCCCCACCACCACCCCAATTTTGGGGGGGGGGGGGGGTCACAGGCATTGGGACCCCTGAGCCCAATTTTGGGGGGGGGTTACGAGCACCGGGACCCCCCCAAATTTTTTTTTTGGGGGGGGGGGGTACAGGAGGGCAGGGGGAGGTCGGGAAGGCGCCGAGGTCGGAGATGATTTTGGGGGGGGGGGGTCTCGGGACCCACCCCCCACCACCCCCGGGAGGGGCAGGAGGGGACAAGGAGGTGACAAAAAGGGAGGGGGGGCAGTGAGTGGTGACCCCCCCCAAAAAAAAATTGGGGAACCCCTAAAAATCCCCATTGAGGGGGGGCAGGGAGTGGTGACCCCCCCCAAAATTGGGGAACCCCCCTAAAAATCCCATTTGAGGGGGGCAATGAGTGGTGACCCCCCCCCCAAAATTGGGGAAACCCCCTAAAAATCCCATTTGAGAGGGGCAGGGAGTGTGACCCCCCCAAAAAAATTGGGGAACCCCCTAAAAATCCCATTTGAGGGGGGGCAGTGAGTGGTGACCCCCCCAAAAAAAATTGGGGAACCCCCTAAAAATCCCATTTGAGAGGGGCAGGGAGTGGTGACCCCCCCCCCAAAATTGGGGATACCCCCTAAAAATCCCATTTGAGGGGGGGCAGGGAGTGGTGACCCCCCAAAAAAATTGGGAACCCCCTAAAAAATCCCATTTGAGGGGGGGCAGGGAGTGGTGACCCCCCCCAAAAAAAAATTGGGGAACCCCCTAAAAATCCCATTTGAGGGGGGGCAGGGAGTGGTGACCCCCCCCCA